>NW_026891968.1:0-37846 GCF_015708825.2 Lethenteron reissneri
GTCTCATTCTGTGAAACGCAGCAGAGAGAAAGCGGGTCTCACACCGAGCAAAGACAAAGTCGTGGTGCACTGTGTGGCTAAAAGACGAAGTGGGCGTGCAGACATTCTCGTGAGGCAACGGATTCCCATTCGTGTGGAGACTTTAAATTCATGGATCCTCCTGATGATTGCAAAGAGCTCCCTTCGCAAGTCTTTATCGCAGATGTCGTGGCGAAGAAGCTCGGTTTATCAGGCAACAGCTGCGACGCGCCGGAGGTAAACGAACTTTGTTTTCATAGTCCAGTACAGGATGCAGAGGTCGCAAACGGGTTTTGATTCCTTACCCGTACCCGGCCGCACCAGGGTCGCAAATGGGTACCCGTACCCGGCCAGGTACAGGTAGCCGTATCCTACCCGTACCCTACCCGAAATGAGTGACAAACGGTTACTCACGGTTACTCACCAGTGACTCACGGCCTACCCGTACCCAGACGCACCAGGGTCGTAAACGGCTACCCGTACCCGGCCGGGTACGGGTAGCCGGGTATCGGGTAGGGTAGCCGGGTATCGGGTACCCGGTTGCAACCTCTGACAGGATGATCCATTCATAGATACAGCACTAAAGCCATACAAATATGTGGAACAATATCGAGAAAGCTATTTCAAAGCCTCTACACGTCCATCACCTATAACAATCCACTCGTTACATGTGTAACTTCGTGCATTGCTTTCCCAACAATCAGTCACCTGTGGAGAGGAAGTACTGTAATAGGGTCGTGAAAAACCAGGGCCCCTTAACATCGCCGCACCCCACCACACACTCGCAACTTATTTGGATTGGAAGTTGTCCGCGAGAGTCATTGCTGATGCGAATTCGTTGTTTCCCTTTGAAGTGTGATGGTGAGGACAGAAGCGATGCCATGCGTGGGGAATGTGACAGTGTTGCAGGAGACATCTCACTCGTGGATGTACTACTTGAAAAACAGCACAACCAAGACAATTGTTCACAGACGTTCAATCTTACTCAGAAAGACCCAGAACCACAAAAGTGGCTTCCCAAGAAGCTTACGCAACACTCGGCTTTGTCTTGTGGGACTATATTGGGCTGTGACAATACTGGTCAAATGAAAACACACAATGTGGAACAATTGCTGCCTCGTGACTGGAATAAGAATACACTAAAGAGAACAGAATAATCCTCTACACATCGCACAAAATGTACAGACTGAGCCGCATCACGGTTTTTACGCAAATATTGTAGGAAACGACATTCGGAGCTCGTCGAGAGGCAATTCTCAAAATGCAAAACTTCCAAAGCTCGATGGAACCATTCGCACGTTAACGTCTAATTCTCAAGCTGACGCACAAACAGGTTGCTTTCATTCGGAGGATGAATAAAATTGGCTGATATCTTAACGGACGATTTAGAATGTACTATTACCACCAGAAAACCGCCAAAACCCACTTGTGCTTCTGCACTTTCGGAAGCAAATGACTCAAATGCTGCCTTTAGTGAAGAGGCTGACCACATCGCTCGCGGAAGAGCCGACGGTTCTTCAACAGCAAATGCGCTTGGAGTGGAAAATATAAAAGTAGCCGCAGATGTAGCCAACAAGGGCACGAGCATAAGAGATCGCATCAAGAAAACGCTCGTGGCAAACGCGTGGGCGGCAGCTACCCGCGTGGTCTCGCGCACCAGGCACCTGCAGGAGTCTGCGCTGTCGCACGAGAGGCAGATCGCCACGGAGACTTGTGCTGATGACAGCCAGTTTGAGATTGGGCCTTTCTATGGGCTTCCCACGAAGGTGCACAGCCTTCTGCAACAACAGCGTGGCATTAAAGAGCTCTACGGTAATGTTTGCTGTTTTTTACACTCGGATATTTACGCGAAACTGTCTCTCGGTTTTTTTTCATGCCAACATATCTTTTTTTTTCTCTCGTGGGAGAAATGGTAATTGAATAGTATTTGGCGGACTTACTCTTTGGTTCTTTCGGTAAAGTCACGTAGAAAGAGAAAATAATGAATTAAATACTAGCAAACGACATTTCGATTGCAACACAAGCAATCGGTCATCAGGTACAAATGAAAGAGAAAACAAAGCCTAGTAAACTTAGAAATATAATGCAATACAACACAGATAGTCGGCTAACATAACGGTCAACACTCTACCTGGATTGATTACGCTCTTCCAAAGATTGCTAAATTTAAGAGAGAGATTAAACAGAACAGGAGACACACAGACAGACACATAAGCAGAGAGAGACAACACAGAGACACACAGAGAGAGACAAACAACATAGGCACACAGACACAGAGACACACAATATAGACACACAGACAGACATATAAGCAGAGAGAGACAACACAGAGACACAGAGAGACACAACATAGGCACACAGAGAAACGACGCCTCTGTGTCGAGGCCTTAGATAGAGAGAGGGGGTAGAGAGAGAGGGGGTGGGGGGTACAGAGAGAGGGGGGCAAAGAGTGAGGGGGGCAGAGAGGGAGGGGGGGGTTGAGAAATTAATTTTTAGTACATGGTGGAATTTTGCTAAATGTATTTTACCAATTTGTTTTTGTTATAACAGCATATCACTGCTTATTTGATTCGTACTGTAAACGTTTACACATCACCAGTGTCGTGATGTTAGCTGTCAAGCCTAATCCAATTTCTCACACATTAGGTGATGGTTGAAAACATTTTTGTCGTCCTGCACGCAAGTTAATCATTTTAATCGGCGTTTTTTGTTCTCTTAACGTGTAATAAGCCACCCGTTTGAAAAAAAATTAACCCGTAAAAACAAAGTTTTTCACTATAAATCCTTTATATGCATGGCGGCTAGAGTCCTCTCGTCCTCTGGCTTGAGATGGCTGCCACCTATCGGTCAGATGATGCCTGCCACCATTAAGCAATTGGTAATTAAATATAATTTATTTTTTCCTAAAAAGTGTAAAAGTTAGGAAAAAAAAATTTAACGAGAATAAATTGTCACGCACAACGAGTCTGGTGCAAAATGTCAGCTCGATTGGATCACGGGAAGTGGTTAAAAAACGACCGAAAGATTTGCACGGTCGTAAGCGCGCAAGCAAGCACGCAAGCACGCAAGCGAACTTAATATAAAGGATTTAATTACAATTGACACATTCACGTGTTTCAGATTCTGCCGTGCATTTAATCATTCTCTTTTTATATTTGTGTCGACACATGACGCCGCAAAGCCTGGCAGCACGACTGCTTGTCCCTGGACTCCGTGAGACGAGGGAAGAATCTGATTTACTCTTTACCGACAAGTGGCGGCAAGACGCTCGTGGCAGAGATCCTCATGCTGAGGCAGCTGCTCTGCAAGAGAACGGACGCTCTGCTCATTCTTCCCTACGTTGCCATCGTCCAGGAGAAGGTAACGATCGCTTTTGTACACGCACATTTCCACACCGACACAGCAGCATAAATGCGGTTATACGAATGACTCTTTGGTTCTTTCGGTAAAGTGACGTATAAAGAGAAAATGATCAATTAAATACTAGCATACGACGTTTCAATTGCAACGCAAAGCAATCGTCATCAGGTATAAATGAAATAGAAACACAAATCTAGTATACTTAGAAATGTAATGTAATACAACAGAGAGTCGGATAACATAACAGTCAACACCCTACCTGGTTGATTACGTTCTTCCTGAGAATACTAAATTTGAGAGAGAGATTAAACAGAACCAGAGACATATAGACAGACATATAAGCAGACAGATATCACAGAGATACATAGAGAGAGAGAGACGTACAAAGGCACACAGAGAAACCACGTCTCTGTGTCGAGGCCTATGTTTTGTCTCTATGTAAAGTCCTCCAAGATAAGTCAACTGAGGCAGCCGGGAATTTGGAAGTCTCGTTGAAATATTTCCGTCTTGGCTTAGGAACAGATACTCGGATGCAGAGTACAATCTCGGGTTCATCAATTATTCCCACACGACACACAATTGTGATGTGTCGCCGCTGCTACTGCTGCTGCTGCTACTGTCGGGGTCGCTAGCCCCCGAGATCCCTCCCTCGATGATGCTTACGGCCGGGCTAACCTCATCAATCGCCCCCCCGCTGCTGAGCGAACCGCTGCTAGGTTCCTCACCCATGGTGTGGGAGCCGTCGCCCGAGGATTCCCCTCCCCCGCGGGTCCGCGTAGTAGGCATGGTTGGATACCGCGTAGTATTATGTCCCCCTTTACGCTACCACGATACCTCCCTTTCCTAATCGCGTACCTGCGACCCACACGGAGCGAACGTACGCACACACACACACCGCTCCGTGCACTCCAACTCCACACTGACTACTCGCGTTATGATCGTGCACCTGTATCACACACGGAGTGAACACACGCGACACCTACTCTCGCACCGCTCTGCGCAGCGCTCCCCCCGAGGCGAGCCGCAGCACTACAGAACCACTGCGTACACACGCTCACCCACGCGCTCACACTGCACGACAAGATCACGCGAGACCACGCTTCGCTATTAATGATTTATTATCCGCTACCTGGAACTAGATGTTAAATCAGTGAGTCGACGAGGCTGGCCTACGCTGATACCTCTATACCTATTCCCCATTTATCTGCTATGATTCTAATTCACCTTCTTACTCACTGTTAAGTGTCCACGGCGGTCCGCTGATCCTTGTGCTAACCGCGTGCCTCGGTGCGTCGCACGGACGTCCGGGTCGCTGGCTCGAGCTGCGTCTGGTCGCCTGGCGCTGGAGTAAGAGAGCGATTTCCCCTCTGCGCCCCTCTATTTATCCTCCCTACCTCAAAGGGGATGCTGCGCTGAACAATGGGCTCGCGCACCTCGAGCCCGCGCAACGGCGGTTCCGGGCGCTTTTGATCTGCTAATCAGTGAGCGCGTTGGCGGCGTACATCCTAATTAATCCCTTACCCTTCCTAACAATGGGGCCCTGCGCGCTCAAGCGTAATTATCCCAACCCTCCATGACTATGCGCAACAGCTCCTGCGGTCCCGCTATTCATGCTGTCCCGTCCCTCCCCTGCTTGCCCCGTCGACCCGTGGGGGTGTGTGTGGGGGGAAATGCGCCTCAACCGCGGTGGCCGAATGCCCCATGCCGCGACCACACCATATTAAGGCTGGTCGCAGCGCCGCGGCGCAACGTAGCACGGGGGAGGTCGTCCAATTCCCTGATCGCCGGAAACCGTGAGAGTTAACCCCGATAAGGGTTTTTCGGATAAAACCGGTCGGCCAGGTGACCTCCCCTCGGAGCTCTATGGGGGGGGGGGGGGGGGAAATGCGTGCGGGTGTGTTCGTGTGAGGTGAGGTGAGGGGGACGCGGGGTTGGCTCCTGTTGCTTGGTGGTGGCGAGGTCGGGGAATTTGGGCGCCTGCCGAACGGCTTCATGGCGGCGGCATCACACTACTACTGCTGCTACTACTGCTGCTGCTGCTGCTCGAACAGGTGCGGAGCCTGTCTGTGTTTGGTGTGGAGCTTGAAATCTTCATAGAGGAATACGCGGGAAGCAAGGGGCGCATGCCACCGCGAAAACACCGAAAGAAGAATTCTCTCTACATCGCCACCATTGAGAAAGCCCACAGCCTGGTCAACGCCCTTCTAGAGGAGGGGCGCATGAAGGAGATTGGCCTGATCGTTGTGGATGAGGTATGCGGCATTCATTATTTAATTACAGAGAATAATTGGCATCCTGCAAATGTCATTACAAATGTTACGTATTAATGTTCATCATCGTCATAATCAGCCGTCGTGAATCTACTTCTGGATGAGGGCATCCCCAAGCCTCCGCCATCTTGCACAGGCCCACAATGCAACAGTCCACCCAGCAGCAGCAGCACACGAGCTGTGACGTCAGTGCAATGTAGTGTTGAGTCTCATTTGCAGCGACGTACTAATGGTTTGATAATTGTTTTTTTACCCTTCTATCTGGCAACAAAACTGACACATTTTTTACGAGGCGTCATGTTTGCATAGACCACAATACCTGCAGTCATAATACAAACAAAAAACATAACTCTGATAATGATATGCACTGTCCTTGAAGTTGATTGGTCCACACCCAAGACAGCTTTCCTTAGAGCCTTTTGGCGTCATCTGGTCCAACCCATGTGAGACTAGGCTCTACGGAAAGCTGTCTCGGGTGTGGACCAATCAACTTCAAGGACCATGTGAGACTAGGCTCTAAGGAAAGCTGTCTCGGGTGTGGGCCAATCAACTTCAAGGACAGTGCATACATTATCAGAGTTGTGTTTTTTGTTTGCATTCCGACCGCAGGTATTGTGGTCTATGCAAACATGGCTCCTCGTAAAAAAAGTGTCAGTTTTGTTGCCAGATAGAAGGGTAAAAAACCAATTATCATGTTTTACTGGCAAATGAGGTCCCAATGGTGTACTAATGGTTTGTTGCGTGGTCTGTAGCTGCACATGTTGGGCGAAGGTGGCAGCCGTGGGGCCACCCTGGAGCAGACGCTGGCCAAGGTTCAGTATGCGTCAAGTACGTTTGTTCTCACCCTGCAGTTATCATACATTACTGCGGGTTTCCAGTCGTCGTTGTGGTGATTCAGTTCCATCTGTGATTCAGTGTGGTGTTGCATTCGCTTGATTCTATTGCAGAAACAACTCAGGTCATCGGTATGAGTGCCACTCTGAGCAACATCAAGGACTTGCAAAAATTCCTGAATGCGGAGTTGTACACTAACGATTTTCGACCGGTAGGAATCACATTCATCTTCTTGGTTCTTTCGGTAAAGTCACGTAGAAGGGAAGTAATAAAATAATAAAAATAAAACAATAAAATAATTCTCACGACGTTTCGGCCACAACGCAAGCAGCCGTTTTTTTTTTTGTCAAGACGCTCTTCACCCCTCCATCCCAGCTTAAATAGTCGCCCCAAGCCTGGGGTGTGTCATTCAGACTCTGTCTTTTCGACAGACCTGTTCTACACCTGAGGACGGCCGCTTGCGTTGTGGCCGAAACGTCGTGAGAATTATTTTAAAATGTTTTATTTTATTATTTTATTATTTCCATCCTACGTGACTTTACCGAAAGAACCAAGAAGATGAATCCCTGCAGTCACGAAAGCTTTACATCGAAAAGAATCACATTCTTATTATTATTATTATTGAAAGTTTAATTTTCATAAAAATGTTGCGCAACTGATGTGTGAAAGATACACGTCTTCAACCTCTTACAAAAGTCTACATGGCTGCCGTGATCCTCACAGGTCCAGTTAAGAGAGTACATTAAGCTTGGAGACTCTATCTACGAGGTAAACAACAAGGCTCGGTGTCCAGAAGAAAGCTTCAGTTTTATCCGACTGCTCAGTCACAAGGTGAGTGCACAGACATCAATGGAAATAAAATAGGCACACAAGCTTTTGAACAGCTTTCAAGTTTAAATAACCTGTGAAATATATATCTGGACAGATGGATAGAGGAAGCAGACATTGCTTCTTCTTCTTGGTTCTTTCGGTAAAGTCAAGTCGAAGGGAAGTAATAAAATAGTAAAAATAAAACATTATACAATAATTCTCACGACGTTTCGGCCACAACGCAAGCAGCCGTCCTCAGGTGAAGACCAGGTCTGTCGGGGAGACAGCGTCTGACCTGGTTTTCACCTGAGGACGGCTGCTTGCGTTGTGGCCGAAACGTCGTGAGAATTATTTTATTATGTTTTATTTTTATTATTTTATACTTCCCTTCTACGTGATGACTTTACCGAAAGAACCAAGAAGAAGAATCCCTGCAGTCACGAAAGCTTTAAATCGAAAGAGACATTGCTTGTTGATTTTGTTATTGATACTCTCCACAATGACGTGATTGATTATTTTCTGAAATGCACAGTTACGTCTATTGACATTTCACGATGGGCTACATGTGATGGTTGTCAAAGCTTGTTCAAGAACGAGCCACTTTGCCATTCGCCTAGGTAGGTCCCTGCGGGCCACACGGTAGCAAAGCTCTCTTCCTACGCTACAGGAATTTTGCTGGAGCAGCCAGACCTGATGACGGACGCTTGTGTAGCCTTCGAAACGTCGTGATTTAATGTAGCTGTAGTAGTAGGTTTTTACCCTTTTAAACTGGTACAAAACTGACACCTTTATACAAGGCATCATGTTTGCAATAACCACAACACAAGTAGTCAAAAAAGCAAACAAAAATAAGCAAAAATAAGCAACTTTGATAATGATAATAATATGCACTGTCATCAGAGTTGCTTATTTTTGTTTGCATTTTTGACTACTTGTGTTGTGGTTATTGCAAACATGATGCCTTGTATAAAGGTGTCAGTTTTGTACCAGTTTAAAGAGTAAAAGCCTACTACTATATTTTGCCACTGGTAAAAGAGAGGTCTCATAGTGTTAATGTAGTTGTTTTCACTTTTTTTATTTTTTACCCTTACCCCACGTGACTTTACCAGAAAAACCAGAGAGTTTGGTAGCAGAGCGTTCGCATTCCCCGGTTCTCACCGGCCAGTTATCACCACGACGCACTCCGTACGTGGCCCAAGGCGGTCGGCTGGTCACATGCCCCTGTGCTACGTCGTGGCTGCTGTGTGTGCTGCGGCGACAGTACTCAAGCGCAATGCTGAAGACGGACCCAGACCACATCGTGGCTCTGGTCACGGAAGTCATCCCCGCTCACTCCTGTCTCGTCTTCTGCCCCACGAAGAAGAACTGCGAGAATGTGGCAGAGATGATCTGCAAGTACCTGGCAAAGTACGTGTACCTCTACATTGCAGTCGTACATCTTGCAAGAGTTACTCCTTGATGTCACATTAGAAGGCAGTTGTTCGATGTATTTACGTCGGTGTGTCAAATATCTTTAACGTGCACAATTGAGTTTTGAGAGTTGCTTGAATACAATCTATACTTTCAATACCGAATGCAAAAAATGCATCGTGTTGTTTAAACTGGAAATTCCTGAAGGCTCTTGTGCATTTCTTAAAAATGTTTACACCGATCTGTGCAGATTGTTTTTGTTATTTTCCTCAAGGGAAAGTGACCTTGCAGGGGGCAGTTCTTGGGCTACGAACCGAATTCATTCCTGAGACCCGTTCGCAAGTCTAACGGTTCATTACGAGCGGAACACAATAATGCGCTTATTTAAATGCCCATCAGGTCAGTGTTGTGAAATGTGTTACAGTTCAACAATAAGGAAAGCATTGTTAAACTCATAATGAATAAGAAATACTGTACTTTTACACTTGGTACTGTAAAAAGTACTGTATTGTAAATAAAACTAAAAATAAAGTAACACAAACAGAAAAAAACACTTTTTTTATTTTCATTTACCTTGAGTCCTAGGTCGTAGTCGAAAGGGGGGCAATGAGACCCCGGGGTCCCGAATAAACAGAAGTCAAAATCGTAATTAACAAATTATATTTTTGGCGACTCTGTCCCACCGCGCACATCAACGCAGCGACCCACCAGAAATCATTCTTCTCGTTCTTCACCGAGCACCCGTCAGTTGCCAAAGTTGCCGTCGTCATAAATAAAACTTTGATTAGAGGAATAGATTGCCGTGTCGTTCGTCTTCAACAGACACAACGTGACGTCGCAACGCAGTTTGTGCGAGAGCCGGGGGCTTATGGACCCCGGGGTCCCGCCATAAGGTTTAATTGCGCGCACACACGCACACACACGCGCACACACACACACACGCACACACACACGCACACACACACGCACACACACACACACCACACACACGCCACACACGCACACAACGCACACACACACGCACACACACACGCGCACACGCACACACACGCACACACACGCACACACACGCACACACCACGCACACGCACGCACACGTACACACGCACGAACACACGCACACACACGCACACACACGCGCACACACGCGCACACACGTGCACACACGCACACACACGCACACACACACGCACACCAACACGCACACACACACACCACACACACGCACACACACGCACGCCGCACACACGCACACACACACACACGCACACACACACACACACACACCACACACACAACACACGCACGCGCACACGCACACACACGCGCACGCACACACGCACGCACACGCACGCGCACACACGCACACACGCACACACACGCACACACGCACACACACGCACACACACACCGCGCACACACACGCACGCACACGCACACACACGCACGCACACACACACGCACACACGTGCACACAAAGACAAAAGTCCCCCACATAGCCTTAACAGACTGTAGGAGCAAGTGCTGTTAGCGAGAAGTACTTTTGTAGACCGTTATGGCGCACGCGGGGGTGGGTGGCCAAAACCACGTCCGACCACCTTTGTCTCCCCAGTGGCGATGTTGACACACGGAGCCACTACAGGTGTTGGCTGTGGGCAAGAAAGGGTTTTATTCGCCACGACAGTTTGCACAGACAAGGAATGTACTATGGCAGGAAGGTGCATACATTCAACATGTAGGAATCTTAAAACTTAAATAAGTGGTATACAGTCTAACTATACTAAAATGACAAAGTCTAACTAATACTAAGGGGCTAAAGTATGTAAAATTTTGAATAAGTATACAATATAAGATGTACAATCTTAAAATACAAATAGGGTGACCTGTTGTAAATATGGCAAGGTGTAATTTTGTAGATGAAATGTTAAAGTGTAAAGTTCATTTTAAGCCCTTGGCCTTGCTGAAGAGGTCAACAGCGGATGGGAAGAAACTGTGTTTATGACGTGAGGTTTGGTCCTGATGGACCGCAGCCTTCTGCCGGAGGGGAGTAGCTGGTACAGAGAGTGTCCAGGGTGCGAGGAATCGGCCACAATCTTCCTCGCTCGCCACGATCACACTTTCCAACTCGCACGCGCAAACGCTCACTCCCAGCGCGAGAACGACCCGTCACATCTCGGTGAGGACCCGTACCCGTACACGGCCGCACCAGGGTCGCAAATGGTTACCCGTACTTGGCCGGTTCCGGGTACCCGTTACCTACCCGTACCCTACCCGAAATGAGTGACAAACGGTGACTCACCAGTGACTCACGGCCTACCTGTACCCGGCCGCACCAGGGTTGCAAATGGGTACCCTACCCGTACCCGGCTGCACCAGGGTCGCAAACGGCTACCCGTACCCGGCCGGGTACGGGTAGCCGGGTATCGGGCAGGGTACGGGTATCGGGTACCCGGTTGCGACCTCTGGCCCCCACCCAGCAGCACATTGACAAACGGACTTCACAGCAGACGTCGACAGCGGATGTCGACGTCGCCGCCTGGAGCGGAGAAAGCGCTCGCAGGTGACAACACCAGCGGCACCACCGCCCCCTTTCCGGCGCGTTCTGACCGCCCGCAGGACGTTCCTGCGTCACCGCGAGCAGGAGAAACATGCGCTGCTCGCCGAGCTGCGGGCCGACGGGGAGCTGTGTCCCGTGCTGCGGCACACGGTCCCCTACGGCCTGGCCTACCACCACGGCGGCCTCACGGGCGAGGAGCGCCGCCTCATCGAGGAGGCCTACTTTGGCGGCACGCTCTGCCTGCTGGCGTGCACCTCCACGCTGGCGGCCGGCGTCAATCTACCGGCACGCAGGTTCGCCACCTCGGTCGTCGGTGCATTGCGGTGTCGGCCGCACCTCCGATTAGCACGGCTGGCTACGTACGGCGCGAAAGAAGTTGAGCGCGTGTGTACATAACCGCCGTGAAGTTAGCCATCAATCATGTTGTGAGTTGGGGGAGTGTTTTGGCATCGGCACGCCAGAGACGTTTAAAACGTGTAAATGAAAGATGTGCGCCTTCAATTTTAGATACTCATTCGCCACGCAGAAGCCATTGGCATAGCGCGGTAAAAAGTACGCGGTCACCTTGCACAAAGTCTCCGATGATTTTTAAGGTGGTACCACGTGTTGTTTGGCATGATGTTCTTGAAGAAGCTGTCACACGTAGGGCGACATGTCGGACGTCGTGCCAAACGACAAGCGGCACGACCCGAAAGCACATCGGAGTGCTATGCGTCACAACCACGCTCGAATGTTTTTCTTGTTCGTCGATAACTTGTGGATCGTCTCCTGTGCCTCCTGCCCCAACGCACGCACCTGCCTTCAGGGTGATCCTCCGCTCCCCCTACATCGGCAATTCCTTCCTAAGCCGAAGCCAGTACAAGCAGATGGTGGGCCGTGCCGGGCGGGCGGGGATAGACGCGTCGGGAGAGAGCATCACCATCGTCAACAGCAGGGACAAGCCCAAGGTGTAGCGGCTGTTCTGCTGCCATGCTCCCAATGTTAGAATTAGCTGAAGGACGTCCCATTCAAAAGTTGAGCGTCTTGTTAAAATGATCACACCGGCCTACAGACCTTGTTCTTGTGTAGCGCAAGTGTGCTCTTTGTAATCGATTTCTCTGTCACCATTGGAACCTCCTTTGCCAGTCGCAAAATATGATTTAAAAAATTTACCCTTTTATCTGGCAACAAAACTGACACCTTTTTTACAAGGAGTCATGTTTGCATTGACCACAATACCTGCGGTCGGAATGCTAACAAAAACACAACTCTGATAATGTACGCACTGTCCTTGAAGTTGATTGGCCCACACCTGAGACAGCTTTCCTTAGAGCCTAGTCTCACATGGTGTTGGACCAGATGACGCCAAAATGCGCACAACTCAAAGACAACGCACCATCAGAGTATGAGAGCTCGGGGTGAAGCATTTACACCATTGGAACCTCATTTGCCAGAAGAAAAAATATGATTTTCTGCGTTTTTCTACTTGTAGGTGGTGACGCTACTTGTGGATGGACCATTTGAAGTTTGCCAGAGTAGCCTGGCACATGCAGATGGAAAAGGAGTTCAAAGCCTACTCCTGTCACTCATTGGCTTGAAGGTCAGTTTCTGTTCTGCTTATAACGTAAATTACGCACGAAATGAACTGCAGTGACGTTTCCATGGAAATGTTACGCAGCAACCAGGAGACAAGTCTGTTTAATAATACTCGGCACCTGTTTGTGTGTTTTTGGAGCCGATGTTTACCGTTTACAAACTGCTGGGGCAACAGATGCATGCATTTGACACGATACATTTGATATGAAACGGTTCGTGGTAGTTACATACTCAGAGTTTAAATAGATCATGCTTCATAATCAACGTTGTTGGGTTTAGATCGCCGCGTTATTTATAAATGTGTCGTAACCCTCCACCACCCGACACGGCCAATCAGTAAAAAAGTGTCACGTTGACAAAAGACAAAATAGTTCACTGCTTTAGCCCACCGGTGTGTTGAAGCGTGAAACCACAACATTTACAATTTGAGTAGCACGACGTTTCGCTGGTAATTGCATCCAGCATCATCATCGGGCAATTCGCCAGAATGGTGAGGCTCTGCTGTGTCTCCTGATCTTATATAGAGCAGCAGCAGCAGCAGAGTGATGTCATCATTAAGTCATCAACTCATCAGATCATGCTTGTTTGAGTGAACCCCAAGCTTGGATCGTCTTTTTAAGCTGGGTTGCAAATTATTTTGTCAAGGCGCTCTTCCACCTCCAACCCAGCTTAAATATATGCTAAACTCCTCTTGATATGCAAATTATTTTGTCAAGGCGCTCTTCCCCCCCTCCAACCCAGCTTAAAAACACGCTCCAAGCCTGGGGTTGTCATTCAGACTCTGTCTTCTCGACAGACCTGTTCCTCACCTGAAGACGGCTGCTTGCGTTGTGGCCGAAACGTCGTGAGAATTATTTTATTATGTTTTATTTTTCTTATTTTATTACTTCCCTTCTACGTGATGACTTTACCGAAAGAACCAAGAAGAAGACATTTATTGGTTTAGTAAAAATAAATGGTGCATATATATGTGTGTATCCCTTGCGATTTGAAACATTGTCACGATTTGGAGCTAGTGATTCAAGAAGAAATATTTGTTTAACAATGTGGTGAGTTGTAATGCCAATAGAGGCTACAGAGTTCACGCAAATACATATTTCATGTATTCCTAGACGCACGATCAAGTGTGTAAAATGAGCGCAATGATGCATTTTTCTTGATGAATCCGAACCGCTACTCGCGTAATCATTTGCGTTGCTTGTTGACGATCGAACAAATATTACGAATTCTAGATTTGAAGCTTTCGTGACTTCAAGGATTCATACCCTTAGTTCTTTCGGTAAAGTCACCGTGTAGGTAAAAAATGAAATGAAAATGAATAAAAATAAAACGTGAATTTTAATTTCATTTTTTACCTACGTGACTTTTACCGAAAGAACTAAGGGTATGAAATATTACGAATTGACAAACCGCATTTACAACCCTTTGCTGGTAACAGATCGCAACGGACATCGACGCTTATCCATCGCTTTTTGGAGACCACCCTGTTTGGGGTGCAGCAGCAGCAGCAGGAGGGTGGTGGGATGAAGAAAGTCAGGGATCTGTGCCGGCACTGCCTGCAGCAGCTGCAGCAGGCGGGCCTGGTGAGGCTCTGCAGGAGGTCCGAGGGAGACGCTGCTGCACCCTCTGAGCAGCTGCTGGAGGTTACCAAGCTTGGTCAAGCCACATACAAGGGTAGTAATATTCGTCTTCTTGCTTCTTTCGGTGAAGTCACATAGAAGGGAAATAATAAAATAAGAAAAATATAACATAAATAATATAATAATTTATTTTATTATGTTTTATTTTTCTTATTTTCGGTAAAGTCACGTAGAAGGGAAATTATAAAATAATAAAAATAAAACATTGTAAAATAATAGAATATAATATATTTTATTATGTTTTAGACTGCAGGGATTCATCTTCTTGGTTCCTTCGGTAAAGTCACCTAGAAGGGAAAAAAAAATAAAACTTAATAAAATAATATAATAAAATATTTAATGTTTTATTTTTTTATTTTATTATTTCCCTTCTACGTGGCTTTACCGAAAAATTATAAAATAACAATGTATTTTATAATGTTTTATTTATTTTATTATTTCCCTTCTACGTGACTTTACCAAAAGAACCAAGAATATGAATCCCTGCAGTCACGAAAGCTTTAAATTGAAATCTACAAGGTAGATGTTTTTTTTGCGAAGCTAAATCTCACTTTTAAGGCAAGCCTGACATTTACTTTCAAAGTGACGCTGTAGTCGGCTTCGTGCACGAGCGCACGTGCACGAGCGCACGTGCACGAGCGCACGTGCACGAGCGCACGTGCACGCACGCAGTGTTCTAATGTCGTGTTTGTCTCGCAGGATCCGTCGATTTGGCTTTTTGTACCGTGCTGTACCGAGATCTAAAAGCGGGCGTTGAAGGCTTGGTGCTGAATAACTACCTGCACCTCATCTACCTGGCGACGCCGTACGACTTGGTCTCTCAGTGCAGACCGGACTGGAACACGTACATGCGACAGGTGTGGACACATTGCATCACGATATGTAACAACAATACATATAATCGGCTTATTTAAATGTTGAATTATTAGATAACGCTCTGATTTGTGAAAGTGATAGCTTCTTTTAAGATTGTTATAAGGGTATTGAGATTGGTGGGCTATGTGTAGAAGCTTTAAAATTATCTTAATATATCACTATTATTTGAAATGGGTTATTCTGTATTTGAAAATGCTACATTCATTGTATTAAATGATACCCTTAATTCTAGATTTGAAGCTTTCGTGACTGCAAGGATTCATATTCTTAGGTTTTTTCGGTAAAGTCACCAGGTAGGTAAAAAATTTAAATTCATAAAAGTTAAATAAGATAAAAATAAAATATGAATTTTACTTTTTTACCTACGTGACTTTACCCAAAAAATCTAAGAATATGATGCCCTTAATGAATGCTAAGCTGTTAAAAAAATGCACAGGACATGTGTTTGTTTGTTTTGTAGTTTAATCAGCTGGATGTGACGGAACAGAAAGTGGCCACGGTCATTGGTGTTCCAGAGAGCTTCATCGCCAGGAAAGTAGCCGGACAAAGCACAAGACAGGTGCCTAGGTTTTTAAGCCAAAGATTTTAATGGTTTTGATGTTCTTATTACCTGTGCCTACTTTACAATGTCAGAGATTTACACCATTGGAACCTCCTTTGCCAGTAGCAAAATATGATATTTTGCTTCCCCCGAGCTCTCATACTCTGATGGTGCATTGTCTTTGAGTTGTGCGCCTTTTGGCATCATCTGGTCCAACACCATGTGAGACTAGGCTCTAAGGAAAGCTGTCTCGGGTGTGGACCAATCAACTTCAAGGACAGTGCATACATTATCAGAGTTATGTGTTTTGTTTGCATTTTGACCGCAAGTGTTGTGGTTAATGCAAACATGATCCCTTGTATAAAGGAGTCAGTTTTGTCGTCAGATAGAAGGATAAAAAACAATTATCAATGCCAATGAAGTAGTGATATCTGGCATGAAGCTGTTGTACAGTGCCGCGTATTGTTTACAGCAGAGACGTGAACACCTCGTTAGATAACCTGTCGTAAAAGTATAAGAAAGGCATACAAGTTAAAATCATGCCATGGTTTTTAAATTAATACGAAACGTCGTGGAATCGTTTGTTTTGCCTTTGGGTGTGTGACAGAAAGCGGTGGACGAGCGAGTAGTGAACAGATTCTACCTGGCCTTGGTCCTCTACGCCTTGTACAAACAGACATCGGTGTGGAAAGTCGCCTCCAAGTTTGGCCAAAATCGTGGCTTCATTCAAAACCTGGTGGGATCTGCAGCAGCCTTTGCCTCCTGCATCATGCATTTTTGCCAGGTAAAGTGTCCGCATCACTGGACACAGTGGCATCTTAAGAGCCCATTGATATGAATCGTGTTCATCCGGTTATGATTGTGAACTGACCACCTGCAGTCTTTGTCTTTACCCTGAAGGAACTAGACGAGTTCTGGGCATACCAACTCCTGTTTGCTGATCTCCCACAAAAAGCTCTCCTACTGTGTCAAGTCAGAATTGATTCCACTCATGCAGGTGGCTGGAGTGAAGGAGGTATGGACATGCTGCCACCACATCAGTCACACAGCGACACGTTCATCCAGTGACAATATTCAGATGTTTAAATGTTCGTTTTCTTCAAGTCCAGAGCCCGCCAACTGTACAAAGTTGGCTTGAAGTCCCTGGCAATGCTGGCCAACGCTGAGCCCAAGGATCTGGTGCAACAGATTGAGTTCCTGCCACTCAGAAAGGCCAAGCAGATCGTTTTCTCTGCCAAAGTAACCCTCCAACCTCCCACCCAGCCCCACCCTCCCCACCCTCCCCACCCAGCCCCTCCCCACCCAACCCCTCCACACTCTCCCCACCCAGCCCCACCCCCCACCCAGCCCCACCCTCCCCACCAAGCCCCTCCCCACCCTCCCCACTCAGCCCATCCACACCCTCCCCTCCCCACCCTCCCCCACCCAGCCCCTCCCCACCCTCCCCTCCCCACCCAGCCTCTCCCCACCCAGCCCCACCCTCCCCACCCAGCCCCTCCCCACCTTCCCCTTCCCACCCAGCCCCACCCCACCCATTTTTGGATGCACTTCGGACGGACGGACGGTCAGACGGACGGACACAATAATCCCCTGTGGGCTGGTGGAACCAGGTGGTTCCTGCCGGTACCAAGATTCTGATTTTGAGCCCCACCTGCGTTTTCTCTTTGCCAGCTCTTGCTGACGGACAGAGCTGAAGCGTTGCGAGAAGAAGCTGCAGAGCTGCTGGCCGTGCCCGCTCTCCCTCTCGCACTCACGTGACGACTTTGTTGAACTGCAGCAGGTTTTAGCTTTTTTAAACGCTGAATTTTAACGGTGTAGATCGTGTTCTAGATTTGAACCTTTCGCGACTGCAAGGATTCATACTCTTAGGTTTTTTCGGTAAAGTCACGTAGGTAAAAATTTAAATGAATAAAGTAAAATAAAATAAAAATAAAATAAAAATCAACTCCCAAATCCTCAGATGATATACGGCCAATTTCCTCCAACAATGTGCTCGCCACACTTACACTTCCCATCGTGGTGCCTTGCGACAGACGCGTGTTTGTATGCTTGGACTCCTTTCGCATCGTATGTATCCAAGCGCGCTAATCGGAGGTACGGAGAAATGTTTCAGATGCGTGTCTTGATGTCCAGAGAAACATGTTGAGACAAATGGAGAGGAAAAAATGGTTGAGTTGCACAGACCAGGTTTTGCTATGATCTTCTGAGTACTGGAGTGTATGTTTTTTTTATGATTTAATATTTACAAATGCAAAATTCTGCAATGTAGACACATATCGTTTTTAGGGTAAAATGGAAACTCTTATTCGCTGTTATTTTCACCGATTATTGGAGTGGTTTGTCCTGATATTCATATTTTGTTGGGGATTAATGTCGCTGCGTGGCTAAAATCCGCGGTTACCATTGATGGGTAATTTTGAGTGCCGCATTTACAGGTGAGGTCCCGCCCATCACCGCAACGTATCGGGAGTTCTGTACCTACTGAAGTGGCAGTCAGGTTCAACTTAAATAAAATATAAAAACACGAAGTCTATATCTTTTTAGTGTTACTTGTGTAATTAAAGGACTCGGACACTTCCTTCTGTCTTCGTGTCTTTTATTGGGTTCTCGTCCTCACCCACACGGCACTCTGTTATAAACTCTGTATTTGTAGCCCCCGGCTATTCGCTGCTATTATAGCTCCTTCTTCCCTCTGACTCTCCGCTTCATCTACTGTAACCTCCTCCCTGCAGACTCGCTGCTACCTCTATGCAGACTCCCGCTGCTACCCCTATGTGCAGACCCTCTGGCTGCTACCGTATGCAGACCCGCTGCTGACTCTGTATGCAGCCCCGCTGCTGACTGCAGCCTCCTCGCTGCTTCGGGTCGGTCACCGCTGGCCAACGGTGCCGATCCTCGCTCCCCCGTGTTCGTGGCGATCTCGCCACCCTCCGCTTCGCCCTTCGGGCCTCTCTCTGTTCCTGGTTCCCCGTCACTCCCCGTCCTCTTCCGGTTCCCCTCCTTCTATAGCCTAACCCCTCACCCCCCCCACGTGACCTAACTCCTCCCCTCCTGACGTCACCTCCGGAGGGCCGTTTACGCCCGCATTACATCACCCTCCCCCATAAAGAAAATCCAGCCGACCTCGGCTGAATTGCAACCTGACAAGAATGCGGGTGTAAAGGGCCAACACGTAAAAAGACACGAAGCATGCAACAACAATATAAACAGAACACAACACAACACAATCTAACGAAACGTGAGGGATTTCGAGCGAGTACGGGCAGCCGGGCCGTCCCGGACGGTCGGCAGCCCACCCGCCGAGCGGGAACGTGGAAGGGTTTTAGGGGCGACGGGCGCAAGTTCTTCCGTCGCCATTGGAGGCCCGCCACTGTCCCGCTCGCGTCCAGAGACATCCCGTACTCGCGTCGCGAGGGATAGGAAGAGCTGCAGGTCCCGTGGGTTCCGCGGCACCGGTCGACATCCCACTAGCGGAACGTCCTCCTCCCTGCGCTGTCACGGCCGGCTTGTCTGTGAAGGGTACGACAGGCGCTTTCGCAAGGTCAGCAGACACAGGCAAGGGCGAGTCGGCAGCAACAGACCCCGGCAAGGCAACTTCGGGAGATGACGCATCCGGCCGCGGGGCACTGTATGGCTTCAACCGGATGTATGCACGAACCAGCGCCGCGAACCAACCTGAACACGCGCCGACTGTGGGTTGGGAACCTCAATGAGGCGGACCGGACCTTGCCACGGTTTGTGTAATTTAGGAGAGGTACCTGGCCGCACCTGTGGGCAATGAAGCCAGGCCAGGTCCCCCTTCTTCCAGGGGCACTCCCCCTTCGAACGTCGGGCACACCGCTCATTCCTGCCTGAGCTTTGGCTGTAGCCATGCGGGCTCTTTCCCTCGCCTCAGTGACACGGCGAACGTTGTCCTGAATATACTCAGGAAGAGGCTTAACAGGCCCCCTCGCACCGGTTCCCAACTGCTCATATATCGGGCGGCACATTCTCACGGCAGTACATAAGGAAGAACGGCGAGTATCCAGTAGCCGCGTGCGGGTCATGCGATACGCCGAAAGCACCCCAGGGATATGCAAATCCCAATCAGATTGATTTTCCCCGACTGTATGGCACAGCATGGCGGACAGAGTCCGATTCAAACCGTTCCACCATCCCATCAGTTTGTGGGTGGTAGGGGGACGTCCGTATCTTTTTAGTTCCCAAAGCCGCACACACTTCCCCAACAATTTGGACGAAAAGTTACGCCCCTGATCTGTAAGGAGCCTCTCCGGCGCCCCCTTGTCCATTACATACCCAAATAGAAAGGCGTCAGTGATAGACGCCGCTGACTGGTCAGGCAAAGGCCAGGCCATCGGCCAGCGAGAGAGGTACTCCACCCCCACCAGTAAATACTTATTTCCCTTAGCGGATGGCGGAAAGGGTCCCAAAATATCTAACGCCACCAGCTCATTAACCCGAGATACTTGAATCGATTGTATCGGCGGAACATATGGATGTTTAGGTGGTTTACGGCGGGCACAATCGGGACAACGCGCGAACGTGACCGACGACATCCGTCGTCATGCCGTGCCAATAATAGTCTCGTTGCAGCGTCAATAGGTTTTCTGCACCCCCAGGTGTAAAAGTGTGTCACAGTGCAAAGATTCTAATCAACTCTGTACCGCAATGACGCAGGCACAACGAGACGCCAGTGTTCCTGTATCCCTTCCCTCCACATCAGTAACCATCTCGGAGAGCAGTTTCCGAAATAACCACCCGCACCGAGTTCCTTACCCGCCTTCTCCGTTCGTTTTCGTAACGACACCAAAGAATCGCCAACATTTGCTCCCGAATCCACACAGACCTCGGAAGACGCAAAATCCCGTCAGCCGGTCCCCCATCAACCGGTCCCGGTGTAAGCGGAGTTTCGAGAACATCCACCGCCAGCGCGACAGGCTGAGGGGGAGGCTGAGTCGGTCCACACCTATGCGTCCCGACGCACACGCACAAGGGGATTGTTGCGGCAACCTGGACAGTGCGTCCGCGTTAGCGTGACGCACACCCTTCCGATGGTGAATTTGGAAGGAAAATTCTTGCAACGTGTCCAGCCATCTCGCCAATTGTCCGGATGGCTGGTCCATCTTAGAGCGTACTGTAAGGCCGCATGGTCCGTGCGGACAATAAACGCCGACCGTACAGATACGGTCGAAATTGTCGGAGAAAAAACACAATAGCCAAAAGTTCCCTGCGAGTGACGCAGTAACGGGTTTCCGCGGGAGACAAAACTCGACTCCCATACGCCACCACCACGCTCAACACCACCTTTTGACTGGGGACAACACCGCCCCAATACCAGTGTCACTCGCATCAGTATCCAGAATGAAGGGATGTTCAAAATCCGGATAATCCAAACGTCGGCGCAGTAGCCAATAAATCGCGCAGGCTCCGAAACGCCGCCTCCCTCCGGCGGTCCCCCACACAAAATTTATGCCCTTCCCAGTAAGGAGATGTAAAGGCCTGGCGATAGTAGCGAAATTCGGAACAAACCTCCGATAATATGAGGCGAACCCCAAAAACCGACGCACATCACCCACCGTGGCCGGGGTTGCCCAATCCCGGACACAAGCAGTTTTCTCTGGATCCGTGGCCACCCCGTCCGCACTAACAATATGTCCCAAGTATCGAACGGAGCGTTGCAGTAATGACATTTCTTAGGCTTGAATTTCAAATTAGCAGAACGCATTCTGGCGAATACAGCCTCCAACCGCAGTAAATGCTCAGCAATGTGCGGCTGAAGACTATAATATCATCTAAATAAATGAGACATGTCTCCCACTGCAACCCCGTCAACACCAACTCCATCAACCTCTGAAAAGTGGCAGGGGCAGCATTCAAACCCATCGGAAGACAGTTAAATTGGAATAACCCCTGCGGCGTACGGAAAGCTGTCTTTTCTCGACGAGGGCTCGTCAAGGGGGAGCTGCCAGAAGCCCGAAGAGAGATCTAGCGTTGAAAAAAACTTAGCCCCTGACAAGGCGTCGAGAGAATCGTCCATTACGCGGCAGGGGATACGCATCTGCCACCGACCACTTTATTCAGCTTCCGAAAATCCACACAAAATCGCAATTTACCATCCTTCTTTTTAACCAACACAACAGGCGCGCCCCATGGGCTATTAGACGGAGATATAATATCCGCTTTCAACATGTCTTCACTGCCCCTCGAACATGCTCACGCTCAGCCGGACTCATCCGACGCGAGTTCACCGGATAGGGGCAGCGTCCCCCGTGTCGATATGATGAGAGAGAAGCGAGTGCGTCCCAAGTCCAAATCGTCCGAGCTAACACATCGGAATAGCTCGTAATAATTTATGAATCCGCACAACGCTGCTCGGTGGAAGGGCCGAATTTTCCCACATAATTCGGCGATCCAACGATCATCAACCCCTCCATCGTGTGCAAACACCACCCACAAGCCCCCCGTCCGCAGGTCACTCTGGGCCGTAAACGCCGTAGTGGCATGTGCCACAACGGTACCAGCTGGCACACACACGCTTTCAGCACTCGCATTTAACACCTGCAAAAACGGGCGCTGATCTGGACGGACAATAGTTTGCGCCCCTACCAGCGCTAAGCCGCCCGTAACCGCGGCGGACGGCGACAGCAAAATCCCAAAAGCACCCTGCCGACCCGGAACCGGCTTCCGGTATCGTAAGGGAATGAGCATCTGAGAGCCAGGTGGAATATCAACCGAAACTTCCGATAGCGCCTGCACTGGGCGACAGGAGCCGGTCGCCCCCAGGCGGACTGTAAAAATTCCAATTTCCGGCCCCCCGGTAGTTCTATGCAATTTTCATTGATTCTAATTAGAATGGGCATCTTAGCCAAAAAATCCGTACCCAACAGGCAAGGAACCGCCAGGGACCTCGAAATCAACACAACGCCCGAGGCCGAGACACCCCCGATAGAAATGTTAGCGTCCACCTGTCCCACGATGCCCATACTACCCCCGTTCGCAGCGATGCAGGAAGCGTAAGCCGGCCTCACGGCCCCCGGTGGGATGTTCAAAAGATGGAATATCACATCCGAAATAATGGTCGCGGACGCACCGGAATCCACCAAAATACGTACGTCCACCCCTTGGATGGACCCAGGTACAGTGGACGAACCGGTAGCGGCCGCGACAACCCGCCGAGCCAGCTTACGCCACTGCGTTATCGAGCGACAAGGCTCAGATACTGGCCTCCCGTATTTTACAACATCCGCGTCGCATAACAACGGCGATGAGTGAGGTGTCAGGCCTTGTCTGGTGCGGTGTGTCGGAGGGTGGCGCTTCCGCTGTCGAGGCCTCCTGCTGGGGCGGCCCCGGAACCCGGGCCCAGCAGTCCCTGGCATAGTGGCCCCGACGGCCGCAGCGGAAGCAGTCGACGTCGGGGCGGCGCGCAGCGGGCACCCCGTCCCGACGCGGCCGCGCCGGCGGCGGAGCCCGCGGCCCTGGCCCGCTTCGAGCCGGCCACGGAGTGGAGGCGGCCGACAACTCCTTTGGGCCGGTCGCATCCGGCACGTACACGGCCTTCGTAGGGTCCCACCCTACGGCCCCCCCATCGACGACAGGACCGCCCGTCCACGCCGTCACCTGTTTCCAGCGGCGGAGATTGAACTGGGCGTCCAAACACTTGGCCGCGGTCCGGGACGTGAGTTTTTCGTGACCGCACGCCTGCATGGGAATGCCGAGATCTCGGGACAACTCCAACATCTTCCCCAAGATGAGTGGTTCCAGCAGGTCAGGCTCCGTCTCCGGGTAAGCGGCCATAGCGAGTTCCAACACGGCGCCCCTGTACGCTACAGGTGACTCCTCAGGTGCGCGTTGCCGCTGCACGAATCGGCGATGGGCGTCATCCGGTGGCTCGTACGCGTCCGCCATTTCCTCGAACACCCCTCGCAGAGTTTTCTTCTTCGCAGCTTTTATAGAGCGAAAAAAACGAACGGACTCATCATCAAGAAGAGTCGGGAGCACCTCCAGTGCCTCAGCGTCCGTCCACCTTGCCGTACGTACCGCCGCCAAAAATCTGCAGGCGAACGCACTCCAATCGCCCCCGATGGAGAACTCTTTGACGGTTGTAAGGTGACGACTGCGACTCCTTGGCTTGCTTCCGTCCGTCGCTGACTCTTCCGGCGGTAAGTTCAGCAAGGCGTCGCAACGCTGTGTCGCCAAAATGGCGGACGATCCTCGCGGCGGCCCCAAAATGGCGGCTTCCCGCCTTCCGTGGTGCGCCACGCCCAAGATGGCGTCTTCACGCCGCGTGGCCGATGGCGGCGCCATCGAAGACGACCCGGGCTCCTGCCGATCACCACCATCACCTTCCAACGCCGCCCTTGGCGTGACAAGGTCACACAACTCTGTGATGACGGTTTTTAGGGTTGCCAGTTGCTCCGCCATCCGGATCCATCTTAAATCTTCGTCCTTCAACGCAGATGGGTCGGACGAAGGGGCCACCTCCTCGACGCCCGGGCCCTCACGGATCTCTCCCTCCGCCGAAGTGAAGCCGACCTCAGGAGGAAGATCGTCGTCGTCCGAAGATGAAGCCGACGCGGGGATGGAATATTCTTTTTCCTCAGTTGTTTCGCCATGCCGTTTCACTTCTGACTCCAGTGTAATAAAAGGACTCGGACACTTCCTTCTGTCTTCGTGTCTTTTATTGGGTTCTCGTCCTCACCCACACGGCACTCTGTTATAACTCTGTATTTGTAGCCCCCGGCTATTCACTGCTATTATAGCTCCTTCTTCCCTCTGACTCTCGCTTCATCTACTGTAACCTCCTCCCTGCAGACTCGCTGCTACCTCTATGCAGACTCCCGCTGCTACCCCTATGTGCAGACCCTCTGGCTGCTACCGTATGCAGACCCGCTGCTGACTCTGTATGCAGCCCCGCTGCTGACTGCAGCCTCCTCGCTGCTTCGGGTCGGTCACCGCTGGCCAACGGTGCCGATCCTCGCTCCCCGTGTTCGTGGCGATCTCGCCACCCTCCGCTTCGCCCTTCGTGGCCTCTCTCTGTTCCTGGTTCCCGTCACTCCCGTCCTCTTCCGGTTCCCCTCCTTCTATAGCCTAACCCCTCACCCCCCCACGTGACCTAACTCCTCCCCTCCTGACGTCACCTCCGGAGGGCCGTTTACGCCCGCATTACACTTGTACAACTGAAATGACAAAATGCACAAAACTTGTTTTTCCTAAGTATGCTGAACAATTTGTTCAGATGCTTAAGCTTCACGACATCACCACTTGCAGCAGGTCATTTGTAATTCAAGAAAAATCCGTCAAACATTTTTTTGCAAATGGCATACGAAGTGCAAACCTAATGGCGAAGATAAGCAGCTGCATTATCTACTGAGAGTGATCACAATGTTTAAGTAAAAATTCCCAATTATTTCCAATGGGACATGATCCAAACTGCAATGTGTAAAACCTTTGGTGCCACTGCAAAACATGCCGTACCACAACATTTGGGCATTTTAAGAATGAACGCTTGTCTCAAATTCTGAAGACGTTTAAAGTAACTGCATTTGAATATTTTGAAAACCCTATGTTACATGCATACAGTACACACAGTAGAACACCATCAGTACAATTAAAGGTATTCAATTTGTAAAACTTAAATGGTGTAATGAAAATGATAAAAGTTGCTCCTGTGTACAAAGAGTATTTCAGTTGTTTTGTTGCAAAAGAAGGCCAACATGAGAATTAGCTAGAAGAGGGAGGAAATAAATCTTTTGAAAATTGTTTACAAAAAGCAAATGAACACAATGTCTAAATGAAAAAGTAGGTGTTTACGCCTCACCAACAGAGCACAGATCATCACAAACGAATAACCAAATATGTCCAGATTTACACTTTTTAGAGCTGTCAAATGATTACAGATTTCAATTTTTCAAAAACCTCATCAGTTGCATACAAGATAAACAAAAAACATGCAACCAAATATTTAATAACGATGCAGAAAAACCTTCTACAAGTGGGTAACCGGGGCAGGAATTGCACAAACTCATGCTGTATTGCAAACACCAGCACCTCTAACAGACCTTTGTATTTTGTAATAATAAAATGTAAACTTGCACAACGGCCCATTGGGGCTACTGTGGCCTAAATCATGAATACAAAGTTTCGGTTTTAGCTCCATTTAGCCAAATATCTGCCAGTGACATACGTACACGCTGTGTTACAGACACCCCCACAGTTAACAGTTTGAATTAAAAGCAAAACACAGTACTAACCACTCCGCCTCCACATTACCATAATGGCTATTCTAGTAAACTATAAGCTCCGTAAAAATGTCTATTCTTCAGATTAAACAGTCATGCATTTCTTACAGTGGACGCAGAAGATATACTGGTGCAAACATAATAGATACATTCCTGCATCTAGTAGAGTACTGCCAACATGATAGTTTCCACAAAATAAATGATGTGAAGTGCTTCAGTGAAAGCCGTGTAAATGATCAATAGCAGAAACAATTTTAAAACAAATTCTAGTTGCCATTATAATAGAAGCAAAATACACCAATCACTTGACAACCTCCAGCCAGAAGGCCAGAAATGTGGAGAAAATGAAGGAAATTGACAGGTCAAGCAAGAACTGGTAATGGGAAGTTGACAAATCGGTCGTGATGCTCATTGTGGTGCATCTGGAAGCACGTAGAGGCTCCCCTCCCACCCCAGCCCCACCCCCACACAGCCCCACCCAGCCCATCCCTCCCCACCCAGCCCATCCCTCTCCACCCAGCCCCACCCCTCCCACCCCCCACACAGCCCCACCCTCCCCACCCAGCCCACCCCTCTCCACCCAGCCCGACCCCTCCCAATTTTGGATGCACGACGGACGGACGGACACAATAATCCCCTGTGGGCTGGTGGAACCAGGTGGTTCCTGCCAGTAATATCAGCATTGTTTGGGGACTCCTGGAATAGCAACGAAATTTCGCAGAACAAATGCGATGCAGTACAGCAAGTCCTCAACTTGCGCCGCTCCTATAGAAGCCGTTTCACTATAACGTCCCCAAACGAACTGGGGGACGTAATTAGATTTAAAATGCATTTGATTCATAAAGTTGTTTTGAACATTTAACGTCAAGAACGCCATCGTTCGGGACAGCGCACGTGACGACACGGCTCCCCCTAGTGGCCGCTAAAGCCACAGGTGACAACATCGCCGCCCACGCGCGATACTGAATGCAATCGATACTGAATACTGAATGCAATTGTACAGAAATGCATGCTAATGCACGATTTTTTATGAAACATTTTCAAATGCCTTATTAAAGCAGTCGATGTTATCCTCTTGGTTCTTTCGGTAAAGTCACGTAGAAGGAAAATAATAAAAATAAAACAATAAAATAATTATTTTATAAAAAGAATTATTCTTCTTGGTTCTTTCGGTAAAGTCACGTAGAAGGTAAATAATAAAATAATAAAAATACAACATTTAATAATTCTCACGACGTTGCGTTGTGGCCGAAACGTCGTGAGAATTATTTTATGTTTTATTTATTTTATTATTTTCCTTCTACGTGATGACTTTACCGAAAGAACCAAGAAGATGAATCCCTGCAGTCACAAAAGCTTTAAATCAGTTGACGTTACACAACATGGAAATACATTATTTGAACTCAAAAGCACGTAATAGAAAGAAAAACACCTCAACAATTCCTTGCTGGGTAAACCGTGTTGCTGGTTGCGTACACACACACAAGCACACAGTTCCATCTTAGTAACAACAATACAAATATGCTGATAAATACTCTGTTTCTTTCGCTAAAGCCACATAGGTATAAAAAAATTAACCCGTAAAAACAAAGTTTTTCACTATAAATCCTTTATATGCGTGGCATCGGTTTTATTTTATTATTCATTTCTGTTTCTCTTGAGTAAGAGTTTCATTTTTATCACATTGGTATTTTAAATTAAATATGAAAAAAAAATTCCTAAAAAGTTGAAAATTTTGGAAGAAAATTTCACGAAAATAAATTGTCACGCACAACGAGTCTGTGTGCAAAATGTCAGCTCGATTGGATCACGGGAAGTGGGTTAAAAAAACGACCGAAAGATTTGCACGGTCGTAGCGCGCAAGCAAGCAAGCAAGTGAACTTAATAAAAAGGATTTAATAAACATAACTAAATCACGACGTTTCGATTGCAACACAATCATCATCATCATCATCAGGTGGGAAAACCACAGCGAGAACATTGTTTTGCTACCTACGTGACTTTACCAAAAGAACCAAAGAGTACGGATCGCTGCAGTGACGACAACGTCAACTCCAGATCGCTGACAACCAAATCGTCCGTCGTGCCAGGCCGCCATGTGGCCGAGTGGGTGGGCAGCACGCGCCACGGGCGGACAGAGCCCTGATTGGCTGAGAGCCGCGCGTGCGTCACGCCTCCCTCCCATGGCTGCTGCTGCTGGTCAACTCACCCGCCCACGTGGTCAGCACGTGACTCAGAAACAGCTGCGACGTTCGTTTCAACGCCCAGGCCCCTAATCTCTCTCTCTCCTCTCTCTCGTTTGCTCCTTCCACGACGCTTTGCTCGACATTGTTGTGTTGCTCTACACCAACTGCTGCGTTGCAGGTTCGCGGCGGCTGGTGAATCCCGTAGCGGGTACGTGGCTACTCAGCGCTCAGGCTCATGGCAGACAAACTTGATCTCGTCCACATGTCTTAGCACTCGGCGTTGTTGGATATGGACGTGATGAGTAATGTTATAACTTTTTAAAACACACGCTAATGAAATGTACCCTGCTGTTGTAGATTTGAAGCTTTCGTGACTGCAAGGATTCATATTCTTAGGTTTTTTCGGTAAAGTCACGTAGAAGTGAAATAATTAAATAAGTAAACATAATAAAATAATATATATCTTTTAATGTTTCATTTTTATTTTATTATTTTTATTAATAATATAAAAATATTTTTCATGTTTTACTTTTATTCTTTTATTATTCATTAAATATAATAGATATATTTTTAATGTTTTATTTTTATTAGTTTATTAATTTTCTTCTACTACGTCACTTTACCCAAAGAACCAAGAAGATGAACCCTACTATTTCTAGATTTGAAGCTTTCTTGACTGCAAGGATTCATATTCTTAGGTTTTTTTGCTAAAGTCACGTAGGTAAAAAAATTTAAATTAATAAAAGTAAAATAAAAATAAAAATCACGACGTTTCGGAGGCAACACAAGCTTCCGTCTTCAGGTGGAACCGTCACAGCCCGCTTACTGTATCAAGTAACTTATTTTTTTTAAATAAATTTTAATGTTTTACCTACGTGACTTTACTGAAAAAACCTATGTACCGTACGAGTAATGGAAGAACTCCAGCAAGTGACCCCGAGGCTTGCCGTGACACTATACACTACTACACGATACATACACTATACACTACTATACACCACACTGTTCACTACTATGCACTTACACTATACACTACTATACACTACATTATACACTACACTATACACTACACTATACACTACACACTACACGATACATACACTATACACTACTATACACTACACTGTTCACTACTATACACTTACACTATACACTGCTACACGATACACTACACTATACACTACTATACACTACTATACACTATACACTACACTATACACTACTATACACACACTATACATACTATACACTACACTGTTCACTACTATACACTTACACTATACACTGCTACACGATACACTACACTATACACTACTATACACTACACTATACACTACACGATACACTACTATACACTACACTGTTCACTACTATACACTTACACTATCATGCTACACGATACACTACACTATACACTATATACACTACACTATACACTACTATACACTACACTGTTCACTACTATACACTTACACTATACACTACTGCACGATACACTTACACTATACACTGCTACACGATACACTACACTATACACTACTATACACTATACACTACACTATACACTACTATGCACTACACTATACACTACTATACATTACACGAAAACACTATACACTACACTATACACTACTATACACTACACATTATACACTTACACTATACACTACTACACGATACACTACACTATACACTACTATACACTACACTATACACTACTACACACTACACTATACATACTATACACTACACTATTCACTACTATACACTTACACTATACACTGCTGCAAAAGTCCAGGCCAGAAAAAACATGTTGTAGTTGTTGTTGACCAGTGTTATAAACACTTGATGTTTGTGTCCAGCAACGAGACGGCTTGCACTAAAGTATGTCAAACACTTCGCCGCATTTCACCGTGGCACTCTATTCACTGATGGCCGTCGAGCGCGTCACCTCAAGCAACTCGACAAGGCCAAGATTACATCTGCATTCATAAAGGGCAAACTTGTGATTGTGTGTTCAACATGTTTAGCGTACTTCCCGACATGCAACAAACTGGAAATTTGCCATGTGGGTACGTTCCAAACTGGACACCATGCACAAATTATAACAAGTATAACCCGTAAAAACAAAGTTTTTCACTCTAAATCCTTTATATGCGTGGCGGCTAGAGTCCTCTCGTCCTCTGGCTTGAGATGGCTGCCACCTATGGGTCAGATGATTGTGTGCCAGTATTAAGCAATTGGTAATTAAATATTTAATTTGTTTTCCCTAAACAGTGTAAAATTTTGGAAAAAAATTTTCACGAACATTAATTGTCTCGCACAACGAGTCTGTGTGCAAATTGTCAGCTCGATTGGATCACGGGAAGTGGGTTTAAAAACGACCGAAAGATTTGCACGGTCGTAAGCAAGCACGCAAGCAAGCGAACTTAATATAAAGGATTTAAAAATACACTTTTTGGGGGGGGGGGGGGGAGCTCAATAATGCAGTTATTTTTTGCACGGCAAGTGAGTTGTGATGTCAAATCCGCGCACGTGGAAGCTTAACGCAATGTAGTGTAGCGGGTAGCGCTACGCCGCGCTACGAAACCGGCGACCCGAGTTCGATTCCCGCTCACGGCCACCGCCGGTGACGATTATTTTAACCGCTCCTGGCCTCCCCTAGGTCGACTCAGCCTCAAACGAGTAACTGGCGTGGTGTGTGAACATCGCCAGTGGGGGGACAAAGGCGGCCGGGCGTGGTTCATCCAAGCCCCCAGGCGAAACCGGGTAGTGAAGCTAGTCTCGCTATGATTATGCATCGTCAATTTTCCATTTTCCGGTCACAATTTCATTTACACAACTTAAAATATCCGAATAAAAAAATCACAACGAACAGTTCTTCCCCCCATCACCTGCTTCCCCACGTCGTCGTTTTTAAATCCTTTATATTAAGTTCACTTGCTTGCTTGCTTAGGACGTGCAAATCTTTCGGTCGTTTTTTAACCCACTTCCCGTGATCCAATCGAGCTGACATTTTGCACACAGACTCGTTGTGCGTGACAATTAATGTTCGTGAAAAATTTTTTCCCAAAATTTTGTTTTTGCGGGTTATACTTGTTATCAAGCGTTGCCTTATTCCTGCTCGACCCTCTCCCCCCTTCATCTCCCCGCAATTCCGACTCCTCGGCCGGCGCCGTCCACGCACGCAGCTCGTGCCCCGGCTCGCCCCGACCCGGACAAATGGATCCTCTCGGCGCCGCCCTCGTCTGCCTGTGCTGCGCCGTCACCGTCGCCGCCTCCGCCCGCCGCTCGCCGCCGGCGCCCCCGCGCTACTCGGTCCGCGAAGAGGAGCCGCCGGGCACGCTGGTGGGGAACCTGGCCCGCGACCTGGGCCTCACCGCCGAGCAATTCCGCGCGCGCCGATTCCGAGCGCTGCGGGGCACCAACGGCTCCGACTACCTCGCCGTGAGCGCCGACAGCGGCGAGGTGTGGGTGCGCCGGCGCCTCGACCGCGAGGCCGCGTGCCGGGGCGAGCGCCGGCTCGGGCTGCTCCCTGCTGCTCGGCGCCGTCCTGGAGCGGCCCGCCGAGCTGGTGCGCGTCGTCGTCGACGTGCTGGACGTCAACGACCACGCGCCGCGCTTCCCGGCCGAGAGCGCCCTCCTCGAGGTCGCCGAGAGCGCCGCGGTCGGCACGCGCTTCGCGCTGGACGGCGCCCGCGACCCCGACGCCGGCGCCAACGCTCTGCGGGGCTACGCCATGGAGCCCGACGACGGCGCCTTCGCCCTGGAGACGCGCGACGGCGGCGGCGGCGCTTTGTCGCCCGTGCTGGTGGTGCGCCGCGCCCTGGACCGCGAGCGCCGGGCCGCGCACGAGTACGTGCTCACCGCGCTGGACGGGGGCCGCCCGCCGCTCAGCGGCACAGTCCTGCTCACCGTGCGCCTCCTCGACAACGACAACGCGCCCGCCTTCGAGCGGCCCGTGTACCGGGCGCTGGTGCCCGAGGACGCGCCGGCGGGCACGCTGGTCGCGCGGCTCCACGCGGGACCCGGACGATGGCGCCAACGGGGAGGTGGAGTACGCGGCGATGCTGGGGGCGCACGAGACGGCGCGCGACCTCTTCGCGGTGGACTCGCGCTCGGGCCTAGTCACCCTCGTGGGGGCCCTGGACCACGAGGAGGCCGACTCCCACGAGATGCACGTGCGGGCGCGCGACCGGGGGCCGACTCCGTCCCCGCTTACGCCACGGTGCTGGTGCGCGTCCTGGACGTGAACGACAACGCGCCTGTCGTGCGGCTGCTCGGCCCGACCGGCGACGCCGCGGCGGACTCCGCGGCCGCCGTCGTCGTCGTGTCCCGGGGGGCGTCGCCCGGCCACGTCGTGGCCTTCGTCCCGTCCGGGACCGAGACTCGGGCGCCAACGGGCGCGTGACCTGCACGCTCGAGGGCGCGTCGGCCGCGGGGCCCGGCGCGGCGCCGCCGTTCGCGCTCCGCGCCTGGGACGGGGGCGAGGTGTACGCGCTGGCAACGGCGACGCGGCTGGACCGCGGGGCGACCGCCGCCGCCGAGTACAACCTCACGGTGGTGGCGCGGGACGACGGAGCGCCGCCGCTCGTGTCGGTCAAGACGTTCACGGTGCGCGTCACGGACACGCGCCCCGAGGGCCGGCTCCCGGATGACGATGGCGGGGACGACGACGGGGACGGGGACGATGCCTTCGCGACGCCGTTCGTCACGGACGCGCGCCCCGAGGGCCGGCTCCGGACGACAGCGACGGGGACGACGGCGACGACGGCGACGGCGCCTTCGCGACGCCGTTCGTCGCGGTCGTGGCGCTGGCCGCGGCGTCGTGCGTCCTGAACGTGGCCGCGGTGGCGGTGGTGCTGCGCTGCAAGCGGGAGAACAAGGAGCTACGCACCTACCACTGCGGCGCGGCCGCCCGGGCCAGGACGCCGGCGCGTGACGAGCCGGGGGCGGCCGCCCGCTCCGGCGGCGAGGCGGCATCCGCCACCGCGCCAACGCCTACGAGGACAAGTCCTTCCTGCCGGAGGCGGCGGGCGCGGCAACGCCGGCGCTTGGCAAGCCCCCGCGTCGCCACCCTCTGCGCCGTGTGCCTGGCCGGCACGACCTCACACAGGTAGGTGACGCGCCGACGCAAGACGGCCCCCTTTTGAAAATGACCGCACGGGCCCGGGGAGGCCCGCCAAGCACCCCGCTGAACTTTCACTGCCGCGGCAATAACTTAAGAAATCTTGAGAATCAATCATCCGTCACGAATCGTCATCCGCCCCCTACGCACAATGCAGCGTGCGCGGGGAGGGGGGAATGACGTGTTTTTTCCACGCATATCTCCGTAGACTGTCCGCGAAATTAAATTGCAATCAAGTATAAAATATAGGCGCATTGTGTACGGTCGATTGAGTTTGCCGAAATTTCATCTGCATGCATTTTACTCCGGTTATCAATTATAATATAAAGCAACTGATTTAAAGCTTTCGTGACTGCAGGGATTCATCTTCTTGGTTCTTTCGCTAAAGTCACGTAGAAGGGAAGTAATAAAATATTATGTTTTATTTTTATTATTTATTACTTCCCTTCTACATGACTTTACCGAAAGAACCAAGAAGACAAAGCAACTGAATCGGAGAGGTTCATGGTTCGACCTCTACGCAAACCAACGTCCCTCAATCAGCAGCACGAAGGGGGGGGGTGGGTTCCCACGCGTACCTGCGATCTGCTGGTGGCAGATGCTTAAGAGACTCAGAGAAGCGGATATAATGAGGAGGCACATTCGAAGGTACGAATCGTGGTGCCACGCGTATTAAACGCTCGCTGAGATCCGAGCACTCCTTTTGGCGAGCTTAATATACGTGTAATAATGGTCATTGAGGCGACTCCTGGAATCTGGTCTTTATTTCACTTTTCATGAACAGCTTTCCTTCACGCTGCTGACAGGCAGCGTGAGAGGGACAGACAGACAGAGAGAGACGCACTGCCACGTGGCAACCCGGAGCCCCGCTCCCGCGTGGCCCCCTTCCTCCGTTCGTTCCCGTTCTGACCACGTGTCGCTCGTCTCCACCCCTATTTAATACCCGGGTCACGTGGTACGTTTCCACCAAACCTGGTTAGCCTCCATGGATTCTTCCAGACTCCATCGTAGGCTCCCGGGACCACGCCCCTGACTCGTCTCCCCATTGGCCGTGGCTAAAGCCAGCAGAACCAATCATCTACAAACAGCTGTCAGCTTGCCATGACGTCAGGGCCACGCCCCTAGGCTTCCCCCCATTGGCTGTGGACCAGGACCGGTAGAGCCAATCATCGTGACGAGTTGTGATAGGTCAGTGAGCCGGATATAACCTCACGTTACATACTTTTAAAAAACACGAAACCCGTGGTACCGGCAAGGACCCATCTTCAAACGTGCGAGCGTGCGAGCGTGCGTGCGTGCGAGCGTGCGAGCGTGCGTGCGTGCGAGCGTGCGAGCGTGCGAGCGTGCGTGCGAGCGTGCGTGCGCTCTCTGCCCAAGGGGTTCAGAGTCTGCGTGCCCATTCGTGGACAGACGTCGGGCGCTGACGTCGGCACAATGACCCTGCTGCGTACGGATTGCTCCTGTTACTAAACAAAACGGTGAAGGTTGCAATCTTCCGTGGTGAGAATGGAAGTGAGAAAATGTCACGCGCTGGCGATATACAAAACTAACAGATTGAACGTGCACATACGCGGCGCTTGCCCGCACGCGATCGTGAGTTCGAAGTGCGTGAATGACGGGCGTGCCCCCGTTGATCTTTTGCAGGGCAATGACAATTTCAATTGACAGCAGCAGCAGCAGCAGTCGTCTGGAAGGTGAGCGTTTACCGCGTCACACACGCGAACCCTTCATTTGTTCAGCAATCCGGCCTCAAAATCATCAAAATTAAAAGTTAAAAAAGTAATAATGGAAATAAAATAAAATAATAAATCACGTTTCGGAAGCAACACAAGTCTCCGTCATCAGGTGGGACCGTCACAGCTAAAAATTACTGCATCAAAATCAAGTTCCGTTTTGCGCCACTAATTTGCAGACTGAGCGGATGTCGTTACTTTGCGGTGCATTTAGACAACAACATTTAGACAACAACAACAACATCTAGACAATAACATTTAGACAACAACAACAACACCCCATGGGAGAGGAGCAGTGAGAAGGCGGTATTGTGCGTTGGCAGAATCCCGTGCTCTGAGGCAGAGGTCACAACCGGGTACCCGATACCCGTACCCTACCCGATACCCGGCTACCCGTACTCGGCCGGGTACGGGTACGGGTAGACCGTGAATCACTGGTGAGTCACCGTTGTCACTCATTTCCCAACGTCTTGTCTCTTCTCACAATTCAAGTTCCTAGAATCAACCCACCCGCGCCTGCAACATGGCTTCATCCCAGAGGTCGCAATCAGGTACCCGATACCCGTACCCTACCCGTACCCGGCCAGGTACGGGTAGGGTACGGGTAGGGTCGGGTACGGGTACCCGTTTGCGACCCTGGTGTGGCCGGGTACGGGTAAGGAATCAAAACCCGTTTGCGACCTCTGCTCTGAGGTGGCCATATTTCCTGGAAAATGCTAAAACAGTTGGGATGCGGCGAGTGTTCAATTAAATGCCGGTTGTGGGAAATCCAAAATGAAAAAAGAATTCCAATGCCGACCAATCTGTATAATGAACGCTCGGTGACTATCACCTTCAGTGAGAAACTTTGAAAGCTCAGCATGTCGGCCTTGGCTCAATGTCATCCGGAGCCATGTTGGCACAATGTGTGTGTCTATTCACATCAGAAGAATGTACGGCGTTATTTTTCAGAAAATAAAATAAAACTCGGCAGGCACACGCGCACAGCCGTAGCGTCTGAAATATCCTTTAGCATAAACAACTCTCCTAATACGGCACGCGACGGCGTTTTTAAAGGATTTGGGGGAGTCTCGCTCCAGAAATCTCTGCACGCGCTTGGGCACTCAAGCTCTTTGTAAGCTTGCAGCGGCACCCGTCAGAGCCAGTCCACAATCCCGCTTGTGCAGAGAGCTGGCGCTTTCACACTCTTTGGTTACGTAGTTAAAAAATAAATAAAAATTCCGCCCCCCCGTTTAACTCACTGGCCATCTTCTGCATCATAAGAAATGATGTCACCAGCTTGTCCCCCCCACCCACGGCCCCCCCTGGCTCCTCCCCCCACCAGCTTGTCCCCCCCCACCCACGGCCCCCCCTGGCTCCCCCCCCACCAGCTTGTCCCCCCCACCCACGGCCCCCCCTGGCCCCCCCCCTCAGGCTGTATATAATCTCGTGTCTCTTCGAGTTGTCTTCACTTGATGCAGTAATTCTGCTGTGACGGTTCCACCTGAAGACGGAAGCTCGTGTTGCCTCCGAAACGATTCAATTTAGTTCTTTTTAAATCCTTTATTTAAGTTGACTTGCTTGCTTGCTTGCGTGCTGCTTGCGCGCTTACGACCGTGCAAATCTTTCGGTCGTTTTTTAACCCACTTCCCGTGATCCAATCGAGCTGACAATTTGCACACAGACTCGTTGTGCGTGACGCTTGATTTTCGTGAAAAAAAAATTTCAAAATTTTATACTTTAGGAAAAAAAAAATTCATATTTAATTTAAAATAGCAATGTGATAAAATGAAACTCTTACTCAAGAAAAACAAATGATAATAAAATAAAACCGATGCCACGCATATAAAGGATTTATAGTGAAAAACGTTGTTTTTACGGGTAATTTTTTTCCCATTTATTTTTCTTTAACTACGTGACTTTACCGAAAACACCAAAAAATATGATTAACTAACACATTTAACGGGCACTTACGCAGCGCCTTGCCCGTCCCACGCGATCGTGAATGCGCAGTGCGTGAATGGCGGTGGCGTGCCCCCGTTGAACTTTTGCAGAGGCCTTGCTGTTTCTTGGAGCCCAACAATCGACTGCAGCAGCAGTCCAGCAGGTGAGCAGCGTTTAGCGCGCCGCACACACGAACCCTTCACTTCTTCAGCGCGGCCTCGAAATCAAGTTCCGTTTTGCGCCGGTAATTTGCAGACGGACAATAACAACACCAGGGGAGAGGAGCGGTGGGAAGGCGCTATTGTGAGTTGGCAGAATCCCGTGCTACGAGGTGGCCACATTCCTGGCAAAAGCGTTAAATAAATGCCGGTTGTGGGAAATCCAACAAAAAAAAAATTCGAATTCATTCTTAGGTTTTTCGGTAAAGTCACGTAGGTAAAAAAATTAAAATTAAAAAGTAAAAATAAATAAAAATCACGACGTTTCGGAGGCAACACAAGCTTCCGTCTTCAGGTGGAACCGTCACAGCCACGACAGCTGTATCAATTTATTTTACTACGTGACTTTACCGAAAAAACCTAAGAATATGAATCCTTGCAGTCACGAAAGCTTCAAATCTAAAAAATCCAAAGCCTACCAAACTGATAAATGAACGTTCGTGACCATACGCCTTCAGTGAGAACGTTTAAAAGCCCCCATTGGGCCTTGCTCATTGTTATCCGGAGCCACGTTACGTGCCGCGCTATT
>NW_026891969.1:0-18927 GCF_015708825.2 Lethenteron reissneri
CTCATTGCAATTACTGGCAAAAAGTCGTACTCAGATTGCAAATGTTGTGGATTGCTCTCCAACACACCGGTGTGCTGTACTCGTAACGAATTGGCTGTTCTGTTGACGTGACAAACCTTACTAATTGGCTGTGTCGGGTGGTGGCGGGTTTAACAACACATTTATATATTTACGCGATCTAACCCAAAAAACCTCTATTATGGATCATATTGGTCGCACAAGCCTAGGTGTTAAACTAAGCACCCACAAGACTTTGCTTTAAAATACAAGGGGGGGGGGGGGGGACGTGTGCACAATCCGGAGAATACGATAGGAAGCACTTTCCACTGTACTGTATCATCATGTCAGCTCATGTGGCTCACCTGCAAGTCTCCTGCCAGGTCCGGGGACGGCAACAACCTGGCGGCTCTTGACGGAACTGCTTCGTGACGTCGCTTATTCAGGGCCACCGTCTCGTGTGTTCGCGTGCATTGCGGCTCTTGAAATATTGATTTTGGTTTTGGGTATGCACACGGTCTACGCTAGGTGCGCGGTGGGTCTACACCAAGCGTCTAGAGAAACAGGGGTTGGGGTATGAGTGTAACCTGGGCCCATGTACAGGCATTGGCTGTACGTGCACTGCTCAGTGCTAGGAGGCTATATCTTCTGTGTTGCTTAAACTAAGCCAAACTATTTTTATATTACCAGGTAAAGGCCCACTGAGCTATGTAGCTTTTTTCAGAAGCGACCTGGTCACAAATGATAGCTCAACGAAGTGGCTTATCGTGTGGAAATGTATCGCAGCCAAATACTCTAAACGCATGTTTCTAAATGTGAAGGGGAAAAAACGGAGGACCCGGAGCAAATTACAAGCGACCACAGAGAAAACATGCAAATTCCAAATATACAGCAGGTGTCAGGGTTGGGATGGAATCCACGACCTCCTGCATACCAGGTGAAGTAATTAACATCTTGCCACAGTGGCGCCCTATATACCTGGAATTTAATACCAAAACTTTCAGAAAATGCCCAATCTGGTCAGATCGAGTTCGCTTCCCACTCATGGCCAACATCAGTCCTTGGATGGGCTACCACCATGCCTAACATAGTTTGGTGTGCCGCAAAGACTGTGCAAGCTCGAGTGTGTGTGTGTGCCGTGGGGAGCGGTAGCGCAGCGGTAAGCACACTGCGCTACAAACCTGGTGACTCGAGTTCGATTCCTGCTCATGGCCAACATCAGTGATAATCATCTGAACTGGTCCTTGGCCCCCCTAGGTGGACTCAGCTTTAAATGAGTTCCTAGTATAGTGTGCAAACATCGCCACTGGGGAGACAAAGGCGCTCGGGCGTGGTGCTGGCCACCCACCCCCTCGCATACCGTACTGGCGTTCATAGGTGCTCGCTAAACACTTGCCCCTACATGCTGTTTAGGCTATACGGGGAATCTTTGTCTTTGCCGTGGGTGGAGGTTGAGAAGCACTGGATTAGATAACACGGGGGCTGGATTAGAGTGCCAGCTGACTTGAAATGCGTTTTCATTACAAATCAGTTAAATTACTTGTTCAACGTTTCCACGCGCGTTTAAACACTGGAGGCCAAACGGTTTAGGAGGATTGAAGCACATCACGTGTTCCTCGAGTAGACACATGCTGATTTTAAAGCATATTTCTGATTCCAACAGTGACACCGAAAATTGCCCATCAACTCTTCATGTGCACATGTAGCAAGCGACACAAAGGACGAACATGCCGTGGAGAGTCAAATTTAAGCGGACAATGACATCCGGAATTCGTGAGAATAGTCTGCGTTTCTCAAACAGGGCTCTGGGCTAAGGCGGCATTGTCAACAATGTGTGGGAGAATATTCCTACACTTGTGACAAAACAACGGAATGCACTTTGGATACGCACGGCGTCGTGCAGACACGGGGGACAAACTAATCCCAGAGGCGGAGAGAGACGATCATAGGCAGAGAAAAAACACTAAACAAGGAATATTATTTGCAATGCATCATAACTGAATCTGTATACGTCTAAACACTAAAGCTTGTGACTTCCTTCCGTTTTAATCCCACACTCATCTATTCTTTGCAACGTGCAAGCCTGCTGCAAGTCACACGGTGGCGAGATGTTAACTACCTCATCTGGTTTACGGGAGGTCGTAGATTCGATCCCGACTCTGACAATGCCTGTATATTTAGAGTTTGCGTGTTCTCCCGTGGTTGCACGGATTTTTTTCCGGGTCCTCCAATTTTCCCTCCACATATAGAATAACATGCGTTTAGAGCTGCTGCTATAAATGTCCACGTGACAAGCCACTTGTTTAAGCTTGCATTTATAGCCAGGTCGCTTCTGAAAAAAAAGCGATCTTGCTCAGTGGGCTTCACCTGGTAAAAATAATAATTACTCATGACATTCTTATTTAAAGCTTTTGTGACTGCAGGAATTCAGACTCCTGGGGTCTTTCAGTTGCTTGTGTTGTGATCGAAACGTCGTGATCTATTATTTTTCTATCTACGTGACTTTACCGAAAGACCTAAAGAGTAATGATGAAATTAGCATCATAGTGCCACCTGGACAGATTTCACAACGAACCTGTATCATCAACTCAATTCAATCGTGTGTCCAATAAAATATTGATTTAATCTTGACTTAAAGCTTTCGTGACTGCAGGAATTCACATTCTTTAGGTCTTTCGGTAAAGTCACGTCGATAGGTTCAAAGAAAATAACAAAAAAATAACAAAAAACTACGACGTTTCGATCACAACACAAGCGATCGTCATCAGGAGGAAAAAAGATGATCGCTTGTGTTGAGATCGAAACGTTGTTATTTTTTTGTAATTTTCTTTGAACCTTTCTACGTGACTTTTCCGAAAGACCCAAAGATTAAAAATATTGATTTAACTCTGTTGGATATTACATAACCAGAACGTGAACGCAATCGTCTCAAGCAGCAGTGCTCTTTAAAAGCACTGTGGTCTCGCCCACAGACCCGCACTGACGGTCAATAAAAAATACTTGGTTCTTAGAAAGGAGCAGTGGCCCCCAAAGCACGCAAGCAGTGGAAGTGAACTGCAAATTTGAAAGGGTTCTCTAAACACACTTGAATATTTCAGGGTTTTTTTTCTCACTATAACCTCATGAGGTGTTCACCAGAAATGTAAAACGTTAACATTTTCTTGCTGACTCCAATTATATTCCAATTGCGCTTTTGGCACAGTGTGGCAACTGTACCGTGCGGTTAGCATGGGTACTGATACAAGGAATTATATGTGGGGGGTCCCCGTCTGCACCCCCACCCCTCTTTATAGCCTGGCACCTCAGTTCCTCTGGTCCGTGGACTCCGGTGCAGTAACACCGCCTGCACACTCGGTAGCTACGCCGCTGCGCCACGTCGCGACGTGTGAATTTACATTGAGAACTCGCCATCGTGAGTGTGAACTTACATTGAGAACTCGCCCATCGTGAGTGTGAACTTACATTGAGAACTCGCCCATCGTGAGTGTGAATGTACATTGAGAACTCGCCCATCGTGATGTGTGAACGAGCCTGGACGGTGATGTCCCGTTCAAAAAAAAATCATCCGGGGCGAACGCCTGTGATCCAGAAATGCCGAGGTGAAGGTCGGTGGATTGCAAAAATGTTATGAACCATCGAGGTTCCATACCCTGGCTTTGCCAGAAGGCGGTACCGAAAGATGTCGACTAATCTCCGTCTGATTAAAAATAGGAATACGTTTTTACCCTTTCTGGCAATAATACAGGCGGCGTTACGATGTTCAAACACGAAGGCATTAAGTCTGCATCAACCACACACTGTGGGCAAAACATCCAAACAAACATGCGCTCACAATATATGCATTGTCACTGAAACTGATTGTCCTACACCAGAGACAGCCTTCTTTATGGCCTAGTCTCACCAGTGTTCGACCATGAACGCCAACAAGATCAAACAGTGATACAATCTCCATCTGTTCCATCTGTACGGATAGAGTGTTGCTCCCTCGCACGTCACCCCCTACTGCGAGAAAAACTTGGAAGGACTCTCCTGAAAAAAACAGTCTTGAGACTCAGTGAGGCTCTCCTGGGTAGACAAGCAGATAACTTGAATTGTTATTATTGCCTCGTGTATTTTCGTCAGGTTATTGTATATGGGGAGTAAACACGTGTCTGGAGGAAGTCCTCGCGCATGAGAGGAGGACGCTCAACGATCCACTGCAGATGATGGCTGATCAAGACGTCTGCATAAATAATAGAGGATTGTTTTAGGTCGGGTTAGATCGCGTAAACATAAATGTGTCATTAAACCCGCCACCACCCGACACAGCCAATTAGTAAGAATCAGAAGAATAAGAATAATATATTTAACTGGAGGAATCCGATAACCTATGAATTCTCTTTTTCACAGACGTCATGTAAACAAAACGTGCCAATTGATGACTATTTCAGCACACCGGTGTGTTGGAGAGTAACCCACAACATGCACAATTGGAGTACGACGTTTCGCTGGTGATTACAACCAGCCTCATCAGGCAACGGCCAGAATTGTGGAGAAGTCCTCCAGTTTTGGTTGTAAATAGAGGGGTATAGATGATATCATCAATGTGGGGATATCAGGTGCGAAAACCAGAGGTGGGAGTGGGGGCTTAATGTAATCAATGGATTTGTGTTAATCTGAGAAAAAGACGTCTGTAGCCTGCCGTTTCGGTAGAGGCCGGTCGTTGCTCTTCCGCGTCACGGCACAGACCATTGACTCTCCCCCGTGTCTGACAACGCTCACGGGGCATTAAGCCCCGCGCAGCCGCCCACGAGGCCCCGTGCATCCACGCTGCCTGTCCTACGAGGACATAACGGTTCACGTGCCCCACCACTGAACTAATTCCAGAAATTCAGTTCAGAAAACTAAATCTCCATATACCGCGTAGGCCTCGGCAAGGCAAGGTAAAAGTTAAAAGGTAAAAACAACGAGCCTACCTTTACCCTACCTTTTACCTTACCACAATACAATCACTCTACCCTACCTTTTACCCTTTAGCAGGTAAGGTAAAAGGTAATAAGTATAACCCGTAAAAACAAAGTTTTCACTATAAATCCTTTATATGCGTGGCAGCGAACTTAATATAAAGGATTTAAAAATATATTCGCCTTGGAGGACGCGGGGATCGATCCCGCGACCTTTGGCATGGAAGCGAGGGCGCTACCAACTGCGCTACTCCGCTGCGGCCTGTGGAGGGGTTACGCTCTGGCTCTTATACTGTGACGTTCAGCCAAAGCCAAGAATGAGTTCTATTTGAATATATGTAAATATTTTTTTTGCCTAAAAAGTGTAACATTTTGGAAATTTTTTTCACGAACATTAATTGTCTGGCACAACGAGTCTGTGTGGAAAATTTCAGCTCGATTGGATCACGGGAAGTGGGTTAAAAAACGACCGAAAGATTTGCACGGTCGTAAGCAAGCAGCAAGCACGCAAGCAAGCAAGCGAACTTAATATAAAGGATTAAAAAGCACGAGCCTACCTTTACCCTACCTTTTACCCTTACCCCATACAAATTACCCGATTACAGGGTAATTACTGGGGTACTACTACACGTGAAAAAAGGTTTATAACGGTAAATGCTAGGTAGAGCGCTTTATTCATATAGAATACTTTCGATGATTCCAATTTTACACGCTTTTTGTTGTCGTTGTTGTTGTTGTCATTGTTGTCGTTGTTGTTGTCGTCGTTGTCGATCCTCAAATCTTGTAATTAAATTTTAACCCACTTCCTAATAATGTGGTATCGACTGCACACTTGGTATACTTATGGCATACTGATGACAATACTATTTTCTATCTTAAAAAATATATATTTTAAACAATCTTTTTTCTATGTTATGTTTCGGCTTGGGTCTAATTGTCTACGCTCACTGACGTTGGCTGTAATTGGCCACGGTCCCACACGTTATGGCAAGCTTCGGGGCCACTTCCTGGAGTCGTGGAGTTCTGCCATTACTAGTACATTTAATAAAAGCGTGTTTTTAAAAAGTTTTTTTTTAAATATTACTTATTAAATGGAAGCCACGGACTGCGCCACGGAGCTTCTAGCGGTAAACAAGGTACCGTATTTACAGGGTAATACTTCGCGCTTCCTTACCCTACCGGGTAATTCTTCCGAGCTACCTTTACCCGACCCTTGACCTTACCCCTTGGCATGTCGACACCTTTACCTTCTCTTTACCCTTTACCGGTAAAAAGGGTAAATTACCTGCCGAGGCCTAATACCGCGCCCAGATAATTACCCTAGTAGTGCCATTAATCAGTCGCGCTATTAATCAATAAACTAAACTATTAAACAATTTTTTTTATTTTACCAGCTCAGGCCCACTGAGCTATATAGCTCTTTTTCAGAAGCGACCTGACCACAAATGATAGCTGAACGAAGTGGCCTATCACGTGGAACATATAGCAGTCAAATACCCGAAACACGTTTCTACATTTTGAGGGAAAAACCGGAGGACCCGGAGAAAAATCCGCGCGACCATGGGGAGAGAGAAACACCGCAAACTTCAAATATACAGGCTTCAGGGTCGGGATCGAACCCACGACCTCCTGTATACTGGGTCGAGGTAGTTAACACTGCAAATTCATTGTGCCACAAACATTTAGAGCACGAATCAAAATTAACTTTGTGACGGTCACTGAATGCCTCCTTAATTAAATTTCAAAAAATTACAAAGGGCAGCTGTCCGTGGAGGAGCACGGGATTGGCCAAAGGGGCTCACCAGGGAAAAATCGTGGGAAAAGGGGGCGAGGAAGTGAAGGGCGGGCCAGGGGTGGGTAAGGAAGAAGGAACAGCGTTGGTGAGGAGGAGGGAGGAGGAGGGAGGAGGAGGGAGGAGGAACCGAGAACTCTCCAGGTCCTTGAACAAAGAAGCGTCCTACGAGTGCGGGCGTGTGAGGGCAACACAAATAACAAGATTGCCTCCAGTGGACTTCATTTCAATATTATATTGTTAACATTATTAAGTAATGGTATTATACACACGATTAAATGCGGCAATAACCTCGGGCAGCGAGTTCGTTCCCCATCTTTCTATCCACCACCGCTTTTCATAACCGATTTAGTTCATGTTCACAATGTGTACACGTGCGTCACAACGTGATGTATCAGGCCCACACGTTGCCTCAAAAAATAAAAATACACAGTACCCGGTAATACCCCGATTACGTCTCCCCCTTTTACGTGGTTTCGCAAATGCATCGTCACTTTATGAACACCGCCACCCGATTAGCGTCGCCTCAACCCCCCACACTTACGTCGCTGACAGCATCGTCCGTCTTTTCTCGTATGCGTCGCATCTCAGCCTTTGCCTCCTCCCCCACCTCCTGCCCTGTACGTCACTCTGATTGACGTCGTTTCGATATTCGTCGCCGCACCTTTCAGGAACGCATCCGACATAAACCGGGGTATCGCCGTATTTGTATTTCAGCACAATAATGATTTTGAATCAATTGTTCTTACGTCCCCATTATGCTACGCAAAACGGCACAGCGCACTGATATTACATGTGAGTAAACACACATGTAAATAAACAGACATGATTGGGCTATCCGCATATATGCATAATATAATTAAAATTATCAGTCCTCAGTCCATCAATCTGTGAGCCCCAGGGGCAAATGTTCAACGCATGTAGAGTATGAAAGTAGGCATAACGGACTTTCATTTCTTAGTTTTGGGGGCAAATCTGCAAGCTCTGTCTCTGCGAATCCCGGCCTTAAAACGCGCTCGCGAGATCAACCAACGTGCGTGCGTCTTGTGGTGCACGGACAGGCAGGTACGCGACGCCGCGGGAGAGGGGACACGAGAATTGAGCGGGTGTCACAGCGTTCGCAGAAAACCGGCGGCCGACTCCAGAACGCAGTGGTCGAAGTTTGAATAAAACTAAAAGCGAAATCCCTTAATGTTTGGTGCGGAATGCGGATTCGGATCGGTGGCACTCTGAGAACGGCACCGAGCCGGTGATGGCTGCGTGTCAGAGTGCTGAGCCAGCAGCGTGGAGACCCGCCTGGGTTGTCTCAAAGCGTGGCGCGCTACACTTACAGTTAGCATTACACCGCTCCGATGGAGATCCACAATGAAGCTGGTGGATGTGGAGTAGCAGGGTGCTCTCAATGTTACAATAAGTGGGTGAATGCCAATATATGTGCATGCCAACACATGGGTGTGGCGGTATTCATCTTCGTCTGAAGCCCCCCCCCCGCCACCTCAGTCCATTCATAAGAAACCCCAGTTGACTTTCCACCAACCGGAACCCGTTGTATTGGCGCCGGGAGATGATGAATAAGAATATTTACTTTACTGCAGGAATCCGATGAGCTATAAAGCTCTTCTTCACAGATGTCCAGTAGGGGCAGATCTGAACATTTCAACTACAAACAGCACGAAAACACGAAAGGACCGCAAAGTATAGGAAAGGTAAAAAAATCACTTTTAAAAAAGATATATACAAATAAAACTGAACAATTTTTTTTATCTTACCGGCTAAAGCCCACTGAGGCATTAGCGTCTTTTCAAGAAGCGACCCTGCACAATTGATAGCTCAAGGAAGTGGCTTATCGTGTGGAATGTATATCAGAAAATAATCTCTTGTTCTTCCACGCGTCTGTCCCCACTCACGTGGAGGTGCTCCGCTGTCCCTGCCAACCTTCTCCACGCTGCCCTGTCCTGCGCCGCTCTCTCTCCTCCGCCTCCTCGGGCACCGTGTCCGATCGCACCACATCGCCCACCCATCTCTTCTTCTGCTTCCTCTTGATTCCTTTCTTTCCACTTGCATAATTTGCCACCTTCTGACCCACGTAATTTTCCTGATGTCTCTCAACATGACCGAACCAAGTAGCAAATTATCAAAATACTCTAAACGCAGTGTTGACTCCAATCAGAAATGTGAAATCGCGACCCGTAGACCGGGAATCCAGCAGCCGATAGCCCTGGTGCTGCCCAGTTTAACCGCATACCGCATATTAATTGTGCTACCGACAAGCCGAGTTATAGACCTCTCCAAGCCGCAGCCTTAACACCTCATCCTCAATCAAAAGTCAATTTGCTATCGTCAGATTCCATGACGTGCCATGATTTACCCCCCAGCGATTCACGATTTCAACTCTGAAGTCAACTGTTTGTAAAGCTCACCAACTACGGTTGAAAATGGCTAATGCATTAGCTCTGTCCGTCGGTCTGTCTGTCTGAAACGTGGAGGCATGATAACTGTGCGAGATATTATCCAGTGTGAATGAAACTCGAGTCTAACGTCGTGTTGCTATTATTAGGTACTTACCCTGGGTATAAAATTGGCCAAATTGTTCGAATCGTTTGCCCAAAAATTGGGAAACAAAAAAAAACAAGCGCTAAAAGTCTTCGGAACAAGTCGAAAACCCTAACGCTACAGCGAAGTTAACCGCAAATTTTTATAAACAGAAACTAAAATTTTAATGTTTGCTATGAAGAACTAAATAAACAGGGGAATCGTTGCAGGTTGCACCAGTCATTTTTATTTTCGCTTTGTTACCCGGGGGGTGTTAAAGGTGAGATTGGCCACGTTCCCTCAGCCGAGTTCACTGTCAATCGCGCTCGCGGAAACATTTGTCGGAGTCCCTCGGTGACAAACTGTCGCAAGGAGGAGTTGGAACGAGGCTGTCACGAGGCTGTCACGAGGCCTCGACAATGTGGGGGACGCTGCTGCAACCGGCTCATCGAGGAGACGGGAGACTCCTCCGATGGAGCGACCCGGCCACCACAAGTGATTAGCTCAACCCAAGTGGCCAATCGTCACCGGTGTGGAAATGTATGGCAGTCAAATGCTTGAACGCACGTCGATTTTGAAATGTGGAGGGAAAAACCAGAGGACCCGGAAGAAAAATGCACGTGACATGGGCACATGGCATAGACAGACGAACACAGAAAGACAACCAAGGCAGGACTAGAGTCGCCAAATATTGCCGATGAGTAGAAAATGTATTTTATCTAAAAATGTCATCGTAAAATGTATATTTTATGGCGTATCGATAGCGTTACCTTACAATCTTCACCACTAACGGAGTAGTTGCGTTCCTGAAGAATACCGCAAGTGAGCTGTGACGTCACATCTCTGTCATGTGACCCGCACGCGGGAAGCTTCACGCAGTCTGCCTGCTGACCGTCACGCATCCCCCCCCAACCCTCCGCGAGTAAAGTGCCATACAAATGTGTTGCAGGTCTAAGGCGTTCTTCGCGCAGCATTGCTTTATTTAACAGGGGTGGGAATGTCTGGCCCGCGGGCCGCACAAAGCCCGCAAAATCATTTGGTGTAGCCCTGCCAAGGCAACCGCAGGTTGAGACTCGAAATTCATAAATCTAGGAGCAAACCTTGGAAAGCAGTTGCGAAGTAGCAGCAACATCATCATACCAGCTAACATCACACGCTCACCAAAGAGAAGCAGTTTCCAGCCATCGCATTAAGGGTGAGTTAATTAAATGTTTGACCAAATATAACAGGCTATATTTTCAAGTTGATAATTTTGTATGGCCTGCGAATGATGTTATAAATATCCAAATGGCTCTTTATTATAATGTCGTTTACTGCCGTACGTACCCTGAAAGTTGTGTTTGTCTGCAGCAAGAGTGCGTGTATGTGTACCTATGGACGCGCGCGCGTTGTGTATGTGGGGGGAGTGGTAGTGTAGTGGTTAGCGCGCTGCGCTACTGAACCCAGCGACCCGAGTTCCGATTCCCGCTCACGGCCACCACCGGTGACGATTATTTGAACCGGTCCTGGGCCTCCCCTAGGTCGACTCAGCCTCAAACGAGTAAACTGGGTGTGGTGTGTGAACATCGCCACTGGGGAGACAAAGGCGGCCGGGCCATGGTGAATCCAAGTCCCCGGGCGAAGCAGGGGTAGTAAAGCTAGTAGTACTATAAAAGCCACAATCCGCGATAAACACGTTGAGATGCGTTTGCAGGCTGAACAAAGACCGTGGGTAGCATCTAGAAGCATCCAGCAGCATCCCAATTCCTTGTGTGATGCTACACCGAGGCAGCCGTACAACCGCTTATTCCTACTTGCGCAACGTAGCTCCGTTCGGCCACTCGCGTTATATCCAATTCACATCCGCGTCATAAAAAAATACGTTCCCTAATACATTCATCATCGCGTTATATCCAATTCGCGTTTTGAAAACACGCGGCGCAATAGAACAGACTACTTATTGGACAACTCCTTCAGAGCCGAATCAATTCCAGTTTACATTCCCGAATCCAAAACTGAAATCTGACCAATCCCAAATCTTTATTTGCTTGACATGAAAGGCACAAAAAAACTATTTTCCATTGCAATCATTTGTCTCAGCTTAGGGTTGGCCTTGGATTGGCTCAGATATAATCTGCCACTGGGCTCTAAAGAATATGATGATCAAGTTGGGATCAGGGCAACCCACGCAGAGCGAATTCAAATAAAAAGCAGCGTTTTTGCACGGAAATAAACGTTGTTTTCCCATTCTATTGCGCCTGCAAACTGTTGAAGCCATCATTCTACCACTCTTGACTACTCCGACGCCGCTTGAATATCAGTTACCAATGAACAGATTAAACTAGCTTTATCATTCTACTCTTCGATTTGCACTGGATGTACCATCAAGGACCTGAATGTAACTTTCTGACCCGCCCCGATGGACAGCTATGAAAAAGAGCTTCATAGCTCAGCGGATTTCTCCAGGATAAATAAAAGAGTCTGATTCTGAAGGCCATTAACATTAAAACACATTCCTGCGAAGAGAGCTGGTAGGAAACGTTGGGTTGCTCGGTCAATGGCCAGGGTCAACGGCGGCGTGGTGTATTCACACAATATGCCCGACTGTGAGGGCGGGCACAAGCTGGCGTGAGTAGGGTTAAACGTTGAGTTTATAAGGGCACCACGGGGTGACCAGCCCCTCTCCACCCAGCCCCACCCCTCCCACCCCCCACCCAGCCCCTCCCCACCCTCCCCTCTCCACCGAGCCCCACCCTTACCACCCCAGCCCCTCCCCACCCAGCCCCCCTCCCTCCCCACCCAAGCTCCTCCCTCCCCACCCAGCCCCTCCCTGCACGACGGAACGGACACAATAACCCCCTGTGGGCTGGTGGAACCAGTGGGTTCCGACCAGAAATAACGCCGAACTTAATTCATAATGACAGCAAATAAACTCTAGCCAGGGACTTAATCAATTGAGCATTTATTTATAATGTAACACACTCTCTTCAATCAACCCGTATCACTCATTCATTATTATTCTAATTCCCCATGAAGATAATGAACTAACCCTATTTAGCAATTAACACTTTACTAGAATAACAATAACATTACAAACCCAGCTTCATTATGAACGCGCAACTCCGATTACCACAGTGGACTACGTCTGCGTGCGAAATAAGTTGAACATACATACAACACAAAATAGTACACCTCACTTCTGTATAATTAAGGAAAGCAGACTTTCACCCACACCGCTAAACAGATGCACCTTATTAAAATACTGTAACCTGCCAATCACAACCATCACTCTAATTACTATTCTGGATCACGTGCACGATTGTGCTGGTGACGTCTTAGGGCAGCTCCACACAAGAGCAAAGCTGCTGCTATCATCTGATGGAGCTGGATATATAACCTCCATTAGAACGTCTTCGGAATAAAATTGTCAAATTTTAGCTTGGTTTTCACATTTCGGCTTGCTGAAAAATGAATCGGTTGGTATACTGTACCACACGTTGACTAACCTGATTTGATTGGGATCTGTCGGGTGGTGGAGGGTACAGCTGGAAATTGCAATTAATCATACCTGTCAACCCCTCATCAGTGCCTACCTTATTACAGACCAATTCAGATTTAGTGGTCCACCCACGTGCCCCTATAAATATCAAAGTTCATTCCCGCACAAAGTCTCATCACAAGGAAGAAACACAAATAGACAAAAAAAATAGGTTTGCCCGTATTGAAACGGCTGTATGCCATGTGGACCTCAAAACTCAATTTCCCTGGACAAGAATTATGGAGTAACCGTATGGGTTGACACCGTATGCATTATACGGATACGATCTAACACAAAAGTAATTATGAATCAATTTTCCACTTGTGCTCAAGGGCAGAACGCTGGAATTAAAAAAATATTGCACGAACAAGAATTGCACCGTAGGTAACTGATTTTAACTCTTGCATGGTAACTGTTAACAATCACGGTGGTAACTGGCGATTAACTCTGTCGCCATGGCAAGCCATGATAACTGTTAACTTTGACACGGCAGTAACTCGAGCTCTCATCATAATCAACATTATCTATCGACTCTGGATGAATTACTCCCAAGCCACCGACACCCTCCCAGCCTCGTGATGCAGCAATCCAGTTAGCTCGTCCACAGGAGCTGATCTCTTCACCTTCCCATATCCACGGTGGACGGTCCTCTTTGGCTGCCACTCTCTCTATAGCCCGAACATCTGTCCATCAAACCTATTGGCAAACATGTCCCATCCAACTCACTAGTATTTTAACATTAACCCTTTCCCATTCTGTTGACATAAGTGTATGTCAGAATAAAAAAAATAACTAAAATCTTTATTGGTACCGGAGGCTCCCACAAGGCCATGCGGAGGGCGCGTGGCAGTTTGGCGCCAGCTATTGTAGAGTGTGGTTGTGTCGCTACAGTTCTCTGACATGAGTACGATGTCTTTAAAAACAACGGTGCCACTACGGCTCTCTAAATAAAATTAACGCTGAACCGCTTGCACGTTCCAAGATTCAGCGGTGAACGGGACCCACCACCCTGCAACTTGCAGACGTCTTGGAGCGGGAAAGGGTTAAGAAGATGTCGCTCACTCTAACTCCGATCCACGTTGCATTCACGATATTGCACAGCGTTTTATAATGCATCATCACTGACACATCGCTATTATGAGCCTGTTTGATGCGTGCGAGAGTTCTCGCGTCACCGGTGCGCTCCTGACTAGGAAATTTGGCTCCTTATTCGGCAAATAAATTAGATTCGTCCAATCGTGAACGAGTGCCGACACTGGATCGAGCCTGGATTCGGATTGATCCCATTGCTACATAGAAACGTAATCGTTCAAGTAAAGAATGAAGTATGTAGTTGGTGTAGGTTGGTGAAGGCGGGGAACATAGACGGTGAAGCTTAGAACTACAGAACAACAATGTATTTTGCCTTTGCTGACCACGGAGTCTCACAGGAGCCGATAACACCTGTTCCATTGAGATGGTCGCCCATCCATGCATTATCCAGGCTGAACTCTCCTTAGCTTCACAGATCAGACAAAACGAGGTGTATACTGGTGGATTTCGTCAAAAGGCTGGAGTCAAATACAGGAGTGATGGCGCGGCGCAGTGGTAACACAGCAACAAGAACCTGGGTTTGATTCCTGACTGGGGCGCATTTCTGCGTAGGAGTGTGTATGTTCTCCCCCCTGTACTGCATGTGTTTTTTTTCCGGGTTCTGTTTTTCTTTCCTATAGCAAAAACACATTCCTGCAGAGGGAGCTGGTAGGAACGTTGGGTTGCTCGGTCAATGGCCAGGGTCAACGGCGGCGTGGTGTATTCTGCAAATATGCCCGACTGTGAGGGCGGGCACAAGCCGGTGTGAGTAGGTTAAACGTTGAGTTTTATAAGGGCACCACGGGGTGACCAGCCCCTCCCCACCCAGCCCCACCCCTCCCACCCCCCCACCCAGCCCCTCCCCACGCTCCCCTCGGCACCCTCCCCTCCCCACCCAGCCCCACAATCCCCACCCAGCCCCCCCTCCCCACCCAGCCCCTCCCTGCACGACGGACACAATAATCGCCTGTGGGCTGGTGTAACCAGGAGGTTCCTACCAGTAAAACATACAAAGTAACCATTATTGTAACATCTCCAATGCTGAAAAATTCCCTGCAAGTTATTCAACAGGGCTATAAAACATCGCCCTCCTAATGAGAATGCTTGGCAGGACCCTCTTGAAAGAATCTTGAAGACGCATTGGGACTTTCTTGCGTAAACAAGTGTAGCAATGATTAATACACGTGGGCAGGAAGATACAGAACTTGATGGGTGACCACTGGAACTTGACGGGCAATTCCCTTTTGTGTGACACTTTTCTGGCAGAAATAACTCCACGTTTACCTTCATGCGCTTTGGAAAGTCCAAGGCGAAGAAACCGTATCCGCGCCCCCGGCTTCCTCCTCCGATCACGAGGACCGTCACGGGCACAGCCTCGCCATCTGAAACCCACAAACGCCCGTGAATTTACAATCACGCGTAGCATCGACTCCGTCCGGGTTTTTTTTCTTGTTTCGCTTGTGCCGTACAGCTCTCCTGATATGTTTTTGATTGCTCCGCTTGCCGTTCAACAACGACGTCTGACGTTTCACTCCCACGTGTTGGGAGGATTGTTTAGGAATCGAATGTACGCATGTTGAACTTCTTTCGCACCGTACGTAGCCAACCGTGCTAATCGGAGGTGCGGGGGGAAGGAAACAAACTAAACACAAAAAGCATTTCTAAAATATTTTTTCAATCCGGATTTAAAGGTGCATTGCTCCAGTGGCTTCCGAATATCGAATATTTTTTTTATAGGTTTTACAAAAATATGGCATTGCGTGTACAAAACTCTCGGGCTTATCCAGACCACCAGTTCAAAAGCACTGAATGTGTAGTAATTGTATCTCTCAGATCACAGAATGAGTAAAGGTACACTGATTTTTTTTCCAATTAGTCCTCTGTTGACTTCGTGCAAGATACACGACAGAGTCTTAAACACTTTTAATAGAATCATGCCTGGCATATTCAGAACCCACTTTGCTATACTACTCCCTCTGTGGCAGCTTTCTGTCTGGCATACAATCTCCATAAACCTCTTTTTAAACTAAAAAATATTCTATTTTTACCAGGTAAGGCCTACTAAGCTATGTAGCCCTTTATCAAAAGCTACCTCGCCACAAAATAATAGCTCAACAAAGTGGCTTATCATCACGTTGAAATTTATAGCAGACAAATACTCTAAATGCATGTGCATGTCGAATCTAAATGTGGAGGGGAAAACCGGAGGACCCGAGAGAAAAATTAACACGACCGCGGGAAGAGAGACATGCAGACTCCAAATATAGAGGTGAGGCTCGAAGCCACGACCTCCTGTATACCAGGCGAGGTAGTTAACATCTATCCAGACCCGACGTAGCTGACCTACCTGAGGTCCCGCCAAATCATTACCCAAGTTGCCAAGCCCATGCACACAGTTTGGCTCTCTCGGGCAGTCTGAATAATTATCGTAAACACGGCACGTTTTGTAAAATGTTTGAAGGGTGGTCGTCACGTCAGTGATGTGTAAGCGTTGCCCGTGATCGGGACTCATGCAATGTAACTTTAAGATTAATGTTGGATTAAAAATCACCACTCAAAATTCCTTGACCACTCCAAGCGTCAGAATACACTCAGCTTTGCGGCCACCCACACCCAAGGATGACATTTTGTTTAATCCCAACGTAAACAGGTCCCCTTGAGAGTGCCACGGCTCGAAATACAGAATTATAGCCTTCATCTGACACAAAAACATATTTTTTTAAATTCCACTTAAGAGTATAAAGTGTAACGTTTATGGGTAAATAAGAATATTTATTAAGTATATTTTTTTTACTGGATATCTGTGGGGAAAAATAAACTATCGCATTCCTCCAGCATAAATATTCTGATTGCCACCATGACGATGCATGCTTATTTACGATGCGACCTGGGTTCAAATCAACCACTCACCACCACCACCACCATGCACCACTGAGACTGTGACTCGCCACTGATGCACGGCCCCTTTAGACCCCGCCCCCTAACCCCCCACACCCCGACTACCCCACCACAACTACCCCCACCCCACCACCGTGACATCACGTGACCTGCTGCATCCGGGATCTTGAGCCTTCTAGAATCGGCGTCATCGGCGCTGGGAGCCGCCGCGCCCGACATGGCGGGGCGCGCACGCGGCAGGCACGCGCACCACGCTCGCCACTCTCGCCTCGCTCGCTCGCCCGCCACGCTGCACACGGGCCGGGGGGGAAGGCGAACACTGGCGGGGGACCGCTCGAACCTTGCCGCGCTGAACGTGGCGGCGCGGGTTAAAGGAAACAACGGGTGGGGGGCGGGGTCGAGGGGTGGGGGCCGCGGCGGTGACGGCGGCTCGCCCTCGAAACCCAAGAAACGCGCCTTGCCATTTCCGGTTTGCACACGGGCCGTCGCGCCGCCACCGGAAGTCGAGAAACCCCCGCGTGTTTTTTTTGTTCCCGTTGCTGTATCGGCATCGCGCGTGTGGTGTGTTTTTGTAAGCGCTTTGTCGGCCTTTATCATTGCCGTCGCTTTTACGCGGGATTCTCCGGTCGCCGCGCCAATTCCATTTTTAACTTCGATGGAATTTTTTTGGCTAAATGAGAAATGATTGGTCCGTTTTGCCGCCGCCTCATTTGCATAGCGCGGTGGGGGCGCGGCGCCCCCAATGGGGGCGCGGCAACGCCCACACCCCTGGCCGCAGCCAATGGGCGCGAGCCTCGCTGACGACACGTGACGTATAAAAGGTGGCTGCGCGATCGGCCCGGGCTCTTTAAGTGACAGCGCCGTTTCGCTGTCGGCACGTGAGGAGCCGGGCTCTGGGCGCTCTCGCTGTAGTCTCACTAACTCGCTCAGCGCAAAGCGGCTCAAAGCAATCCCGTAGCGACAACCCGGCGAAGAAGAACAAGACGCGAGAGCAGCAGCCGCCACCAGCCGCCAGCGCAAGAAAGCTTCAATCGGCAGCAACTTGCTATAAGCAAACAGCAAGCTTCGGCGATAACCAATTAAGCTAATTGGCTGCACGCAACGAAGAGGAGCCATGGCTGATACCGCGGTTGACACCACGACTGAGACGGCAACGAAGGTATTTGTTATATTTACTTAAGTATGCGAGGCCGCTTTTCTCTCGTGGTGGGCGTGTGTGCTGTGTGTGTGTGTGTATTTGTAACGATGTGGCTATCTGTCGGCTTTGCAACACGCGCTACACCTGCGCGGGTGGGTGGGTGGGTGGTGGAGTAAATGCCACTCGAAATTGAACCCTGCGACGTGCAAGCGAAGCGTCCGGAGGAGGAGGAGGAGGAGGAGAGGCTCCACAATAGTTTGTGAACGACGAAAAGTGGAAGAGTTTGGGAGCGAGGCGATTGGTGGACTTTTCCCCACTTGCCGCTGCTGTGGATTCAAACATTCGTGGTCCTGCTTCTTTAGGAGGGGGCTTTTGTGAACATCTTTCACCGCCACCTACCACCAACGCGCGCTAATAAAGTGCGCTCGTTTGGACCTCGCTACCACCCGCTTGTGGACTTTATCCGTAGGTTTGAGGGTTTTGTAAGTGTTTGTTATGGGGGTGGATGCGGATAGTTGGGGGTTATTCTGCGTAATGGGGTTTGTGTGGTTTCAATGGGTTTGCTTTAAAATGCGAGAACGTTTTGCGCGCCACTCCACGTGGTCCGGTCTCCGAAGACAAAGATCACCCGTATAGTCTTCAGACTGTTGGGGGGCAAGTCCTGTTAGCGATCACCTATTAAGGTCGGCACGGCACACGGGGGAGGTGGGTGGTCAGCACCGCGCCCGGCCGCCTTTGTCTCTCCCCCCCATGCCGATGTTTATAACACCGACCAGGTTACAAATTTAAGGCTGAGTCGACCTCGTGGGAGGTCCGGAACCGGCTCAAGATATTCGCCACCATATTGGCTGCGAGCGCGAATCAAACCTCGTGTTGCCGCCGATTCGTAGCGCAGCGCGCTAACCACTGCGCCACCACTCCCCAACATGCCCGCGTCTCCACTCCATGCTGCACGAGAGGGCACTTGGCATATTCATACCACACTGCGTACACGACAGCCGCTAGTACTATACAGGCACTACCGCATGCAAGTACGCAT
>NW_026891970.1:0-37500 GCF_015708825.2 Lethenteron reissneri
CAATTCAGAGCCAAAAATAACGTATTCACCTCTCTTGATTCGGGAGACACGTATATCAGACTTATGAAGATGAAACGACTTTTTGCTTGTATGCTGGGATGGTCGTGGTGGATTCAGTTTCGTGGCATGTGACATACCATCGCAAGCAGGGGCGGTTTCTTCATTAGGGCGATTGGGCGACGCACCACCAATCTCAGCCGTTACTGTGCCTCTGGATATAGTCCAATCAGCGTCATGTCACGTTCTGTGGAGTACCGCCTCTTTTTGGGCGATTTCACTCCGGCTGAGAATCGCCCAGAGTGTTCCCATAGACTTACATTCAAAGATGTTTTTTTCGAATGGCGGGCGCTGCAATGCATTCTCTACGGCTTCCGGCAGGGCTCGCCCTAACGTGCTTACGTCATCATACGTAAGCACGTTTCATCCAACAATATAATTTGTCGCCACCTAGTGGAATCTTTAATAAAAAAAACTGAGTGGATTGTAATAATAGTGAGTATAGAAACAAACAAGATGCATTGTAAGAGTCACTTTATTTTTCATTAATATTAAATAAGTGAAGTTGCCTTTACATGCTTAAGCTGTTAATTTATCAATCATCCAGACATTTGCCCCCCCTGAGAGATTTTGCAGGAGCCGCCACTGATCGCAAGTGATGCCATCCCCTTTGAAGTCGGGTTTGCAGGCACACCTGTGTTGGTACAGATGGCGTTCTGATTACAGTTGTTCAGCGTTGGGTTCTGGCACTGGTCAATGTGTGTGGAAACTTGGACAACATGTGCCCATCATGAGCATCGCCCAGAAAATGACCCAGAGAACCCCGAGTTTTTTGGCAATGACCACAAAAAAACGTGTTTACTTACAGTGATCGATGCAATGCATGTTCCACTCAAAGGGTTATTTTCATCCAAAAAGCAAAAAAGCAGATTTTCATTTATAGGTGATTAAATGACACGGCATCTCAAAGCGCCTGACATCAAAACCTAAAAAAAATCACAATCAGATCATTTTTGGCAAAGAAAAAATTAAACAACTACATTTACATTTTCTCAAAAAAGAAAATATTAAGTAACTGGGTGTGGGACAAAACTAAACTAACTTACCGTGGAAACCATTAACTAAACATTCACCAGTGGCTGCTTAAGCAGAGAGCTCCCTCTCGTGGCGTGAACAAGCAATTGCAGGGCTGCGCCTTGAACAATTTCACTTTCCCAGGTTGGCCTCACTGGGCCTTAGACACTCGTATCAGGGCGCTCCTGCCCTGGAATGTTTGTCAGAATAATTTCGAAGCGTTTTTGCAATGAACGCCAACGTAGCGTGCTCAGAGTAAGCCCAGTAAATGTCCACGCACGGACAGCCTGCAAGTTCTACTTGCTGTACCACCTCCACCATGGATGTTATTGGCTTGCAGATAAGGGTGTTGCACACGTCATCTCGATATTACATTTAAATCCTGCTGCCAAAACACTCGGCGTTACCATTACGATTCGCATTTATTGGGAACTTAAATGATCCAGCATTTCAAAGCACTTTACATGCCCACCTGTGATTTCTCTTGTTTAACCTAGGGGACCCCCAATGACAGCTGTCCCTGTGCAGCACGAATGTAGCACCTTATACATGACACAAAAAGACAGCTTGGTGTGGAGTCAAAAGGGATTATCCCAGAAAAATATGGTCAACTCCACCACGACAGCGATCGTATTAGGTAGAGCCCTGTGAGCCATTCGGCTCTTGAATCGGGTACAACCGCAACAAAAAAAAAACAAAAACATGAACAAGAAAACATCTTAAAGTGAATATGTGACTAAGTGCAAACAGAAAATCCAAGAAAAGACAGCAAAATATTGCAGATAAAAACACCGTACACCAACGCTGTGTGCAAAAATCCCAGTGGGATGCAAGTCAAACAACCAACAATAACCACAAGACAACTTAGATTAAGGCCATCAGTCTAACTCTGTACTACAACAAACAAACATGGCCAAACCGAAAAACTTTTTAAAAATCACCAACATAAAGCCATTAAAGCAATGCAACAGTGGTCATAGGCACTCTGCTGCCCCCTGTGGGCCCGTGAGCTTGGGGGCATCTAAGGTGACCTGCAGAGCCTTGCTATGGCGCAACACGTATACACACACACAGTTTAACACTCACACACAACAACAACAACCGCCATTCGCCACTAAGTGGCGGTGACGTCACCACGACGCTTTTGCCAGGCCACGTGCACCTTGAGGCTACCACGTGGCAGGAGGAGGTCACGGGGCAGACCCAGCAGGTGTCACGTGTCGACTGACTGAGACTAGTGGCTGATGCTACCACCACCTTGTGGCCCCCTGCTGTGCCAACTCGCTGTGTGGGTCTCTGCAGGTCTCCACAACTTGCGGATGAGTTCTGCTGCTGCCATTTCAACGCTGCCACCACCAAAGTTGCCACGACCCTGAGGTTTGGTGGTCGTCTGGACCTTCGTTGGTGTTGACGCCTTGGTAATTGAGATGTTAACTACCTCACCTGGTGTACAGGAGGTCGTGGGTTACACATCATCATCACGGTGGCTGGGAAATGTTAACTACCTCGCCTGGTATACAGGAGGTCGTGGGTTACACCACCATCATCACGGTGGCTGGGAAATGTTCACTACCTCGCCTGATATACAGGAGGTCGTGGGTTACACCATCATCACGGTGGCTGGGAAATGTTAACTACCTCACCTGGTATACAGGAGGTTACACCATCATCACGGTGGCTGGAAAATGTTGACTACCTCACCTGGTATACAGGAGGTCGTGGGTTACACCACCATCATCACGGTGGCTGGGAAATGTTCACTACCTCGCCTGGTATACAGGAGGTCGTGGGTACCATCATCATCACAGTGGCTAGGAAATGTTGACTACCTCGCCTGGTATACAGGAGGTCGTGGGTTACACCATAATCATCACGGTGGCTGGGAAATGTTAACTACCTCGCCTGGTATACAGGAGGTCGTGGGTTACACTGTAATCCATCACGGTGGCTGGGAAATGTTAACTACCCTCGCCTGGTATACAGGATGTCGTGGTTACACCACCATCATCACGGTGGCTTGGGAAATGTTCACTACCTCCGCCTGGTATACAGGAGGTCGTGGGGTTCACCACATCATTCACGGTGGCTGGGAAATGTTCACTACCTCGCCTGGTATACAGGAGGTCGTGGGTACCATCATCATCACAGTGGCTAGGAAATGTTGACTACCTCGCCTGGTATACAGGAGTCGTGGGTTACACCATAATCATCACGGTGGCTGGGAATGTTAACTACCTCGCCTGGTATACAGGAGGGGTCGTGGGTTACACTGTAATCATCACGGTGGCTGGGAAATGTTAACTACCTCGCCTGGTATACAGGATGTCGTGGGTTACACCAACCATCATCACGGTGGCTGGGAAATGTTAAACTACCTCGCCTGGTATACAGGAGGTCGTGGGTTACACCACCATCATCACGGTGGCTGGGAAATGTTAACTACCACCTCGCCTGGTATACAGGAGGTCGTGGGTTACACCATAATCATCACGGTGGCTGGAAATGTTAACTACCTCGCCTGGTATACAGGAGGTCGTGGGTTACACCATAATCATCATGGTGGCTGGAAATGTTAACTACCTCGCCTGGTATACAGGAGGTCGTGGGTTACACCGTAATCATCACGGTGGCTGGGAAATGTTGACTACCTCGCCTGGTATACAGGAGGTCGTGGGTTACACCATCATCATCATCACGGTGGCTGGGAAATGTAACTACTCGCCTGGTATACAGGAGGTCGTGGGTTACACCGCCATCATCACGGTGGCTGGGAAATGTTAACTACCTCGCCTGGTATACAGGAGGTCGTGGGTTACGCCAATCATCACGGTGGCTGGGAAATGTTAACTACCTCGCCTGGTATACAGGAGGTCGTGGGTTAACCGCCATCATCATCACGGTGGCTGGGAAATGTTAACTACCTCGCCTGGTGTACAGGAGGTCGTGGGTTACACCACCATCATCATCACGGTGGCTGGGAAATGTTGACTACCGCGCCTGGTATCCAGGAGGGTCGTGGGGTTACACCGCCATCGACATCACGGTGGCTGGAAATGTTGACTATCTCGCCTGGTATACAGGAGGTCGTGGGTTACACCGTAATCATCACGGTGGCTGGGAAATGTTGACTTACCTCGCCTGGTATACAGGAGGTCGTGGGTTACACCGCCATCATCACGGTGGCTGGGAAATGTTAACTACCTCGCCTGTATACAGGAGGTCGTGGGTTTACACCACCATCATCACGGTGGCTGGGAATGGCAATGTTAGCTACCTCGCCTGTATACAGGAGGTCGTGGGTTACACCGCCATACTCATCACGGTGGCTGGGAAATGTTAACTACCTCGCCTGGTAACAGGAGGTCGTGGGGTTTACACCATAATCATCACGGTGGCTGGCAAATGTTTAACTACCTCGCCTGGTATACAGGATGTGCAGTACTACACTACGTACTACACTATACGCAACTATATGCTATACTACTGGACACTCCACTATACAATACACTTCTATATACTACACTATACACATATATATACTACACTGTACTATACACTACACTACTATATACTACACTAAACACTTATATCTACTACACTATACTATACAGTACACTACTATACACTTATATATACTACACTACTATACACTTATATATAGTACACTAAACTACTATATACTACACTATACTATACAGTACACTACTACACTACACTACTATACACTCCACTATACAATACACTACTATACACTACACTGGTATACACTACTATACACTGCTATACACTATAGAAATGTACACTACACTACTATACACTACACTACTATATACTACACTAAACACTTATATCTACTACACTATACTATACACTACAAAGCTATACAATACACTACTATACACTACACTACTATACACTACACTACTATACACTTATATACACTACACTGCTATACACTCCACTATACAATACACTATACGCTTCTATATACTACACTATACACATATATACTACACTGCACTACACAATACGCTACTATACACTCCACTGGTATCCACTACACTACTATATACTACACTATAGTAATATACACTTTACACTACTATACACTACTCTAAACACTTATATTTACTACACAACTATACACTATACTATACAGTACACTACTATACAATACACTACTATACACTCCACTGCTATACACTACACTACTATACACTACACTATACACGTACACTACTATCCACTACACTACTATACACTACACTAGTACACTCCACTGCTATACACTACACTATACACTGCTATATTCACTATAGTAATATACACTACTATATACTACACTACTATACACTACACTATACACTACTATACACTACACTATACACTTATATATATTACACTAAACACTACACTACAATACACTATACCACAACATTTACAATTGTTGAGTACTGTGACGTTTCGCTGGTAACTGCATCCACCATCATCTCCTTTACCAGTGGCAAAATATAGTGATAGGTTTTTACCCTTTCAACTGGCGCAAAAACTGACACCTTTATGCAAGGCATCATGTTTGCAATAACCACAACACAAGCAGTCAAAATGCAAACCAAATAATTTTCAATTTTGACTGCTTGTGTTGTGGTTATTGCAAACATGATCCCTTGTATAAAGGTGTCAGTTTTTGTACCAGTTGAAAGGGTAAAAAACTACTACTATATTTTGCCACTGGTAAAGGAGATGTCTCATAGTGTATGATGCCTTGTATAAAGGTGTCAGTTTTTGTACCAGTTGAAAGGGTAAAAACCTACTACTATATTTTGCCACTGGTAAAGGAGATGTCTCATAGTGTATGATGCCTTGTATAAAGGTGTCAGTTTTTGTACCAGTTGAAAGGGTAAAAACCTACTACTATATTTTGCCACCGGTAAAGGACATGTCTCATAGTGTATGATGCCTTGTATAAAGGTGTCAGTTTTTGTACCAGTTGAAAGGGCAACAACCTGTTACTACTGTGGCTACTTTGTTGTTGTTACGCTGCACGATGGTACCGACCGCCGGGACTGGTTTGCTACGGCCTTTGGAGCGGCCTTGCCAGTTTCGGCAGATCGGCTCAGGACCGCTGGATAATGTCGGATGATAACCGTGCGGTGCCGGCTAATCGATGATGATCGACGGTATCCCGAGGCAGCAGAAGAGCTCAACTCGGCGCGCGGCCAGCCGACGTGCCGTCTGAATCCGCGTCTCTCTTCTTGAATTCTCAGGTGGGCACGCTTCTGGCGAGCCCGGTGGTCACAATGAGCTGGAACTTCCTGACGAGTTTGTTGGAGGAAATATCTTTGCACTCGACGTACCTGGGCAAGCTGTGGCTCACCACGTTCCTGATCTTGCGCATCATGCTGACGATCGTGGCGGGCGAATCCACTACCACGACGAGCAGAGCTCGTTCATGTGCAACTCCCAACAGCCGGGCTGCACGAACATGTGCTACGACACCTTCGCTCCCCTGTCCTACGTGCGCTTCTGGATCTTTCAGATTATCACCGTGGCGACGCCAAGCATTCTCTACCTCGCCTTCGCCATACACAGGATACAGAGGTTCTAGTGAAGTTACACTATGAGACATCTCCTTTACCAGTGGCAAAATATAGTAGTAGGTTTTTACCCTTTCAACTGGTACAAAACTGACACCTTTATACAAGGCATCATTTTGAGTTGTACGCCTTCTGGTGTCATCTGGTCCAACACCAATGGGGACTAGGCTCTAAAGAAAGCCGTCTCGGGTTTGGACCAATCAACTTCAAGGACAGTGCATATTATTATCATTATCAAAGTTGTTTATTTTTGTTTGCATTTTGACTACTTGTGTTGTGGTTATTGCAAACATGATACCTTGTATAAAGGTGTCAGTTTTTGTACCAGTTGAAAGGGTAAAAACCTACTACTATATTTTGCCACTGGTAAAGGAGACATCTCATAGTGTAAATGCTTACCCCGAGCTCTCAATACTCTGATGGTGCGCTGTCTTTGAGTTGTACGCCTTCTGGTGTCATCTGGTCCAACACCAATGGAGACTAGGCTCTAAAGAAAGCCGTCTCGGGTTTGGACCAATCAACTTCAAGGACAGTGCATATTATTATCATTATCAAAGTTGTTTATTTTTGTTTGCATTTGGACTACTTGTGTTTGTGGTATTGCAAACATGATGCCTTGTATAAAGGTGTCAGTTTTTGTACCAGTGAAAGGGTAAAAACCTACTACTAGGCCTAGTAAAGTTACAACGACGACGATAACGGCGATGTCCCCCCAAAAAAACCTTACTTCTACTCTTTGTTCTTGCGAGAAGGAGATTTTTAACTTTTACTCCCGCTGTCGTTATCCGCAGGTCAGAAAGCTCGCGAGGCGACCAAGGAGGGGAGTTTGCCGACGAGGCCGGCGCGCGGCGGGCTGGCGGCGGCGAGGTCAAGAAGAACGACTTTAGACGGCACGACGGGCGTCGCGCTATCAGGGCCGACGGCCTCATGTGGGCCTACGCGCTGCAGCTCGTCCTGCGCACGGTGGCCGAAGCGGGTTTCCTTCTGGGCCAGTACGTGATGTACGGCTTGGAGGTGATCCCCCGCTTTGTGTGTGCCCCCGCCGCTACCCCTGCGTCCACTTCGTCGACTGCTTCGTGTCGAGGCCCACGGAGAAGACCGTCTTCCCTGCACGTCATGTACGCCGTGGGCTGCCTCAGCCTGGCTCTCGACCTGGCCGAGATGTGGCACCTGGGGATGGGCGCTCTCAGGGATGCTGCTGCCGGGCAGCCGAGCCAAGCGCCGGCAACGGTATTTACAGCGCTATGAGACATCTCCTTTAGCAGTGGCAAAATATAGTGGTAGGTTTTTACCCTTTAAACTGGTACAAAAACTGACACCTTTATACAAGGCATTATACACTATGAGACATCTACCTTTACCAGTGGCAAAATATAGTAGTAGGTTTTACCCTTTAAACTGGTACAAAACTGACACCTTTATACAAGGCATCATACACTATGAGACATCTCCTTTACCAGTGGCAAAATATAGTAGTAGGTTTTTACCTTTTAAACTGGTACAAAAACTGACACCTTTATACAAGGCATAATGTTTGCAATAACCACAACACAAGTAGTCAAAAGGCAAACAAAAAGAAACAACTCTGATAATGATAATAATATGCACTGTCCTTGAAGTTGTTTGGTCCACACCCGAGACCTTAGGCACTAGTGTTGCACAGGCCTTCAGTGGTGATGTTCTACAACTGCTACGGCTGCTAACTTCTGTTGCACAGGCCTTCAGTGGTGATGTTCTACAACTGCTACGGCTGCTAACTTCTGTTGCACAGGCCTTCAGTGGTGATGTTCTACAACTGCTACGGCTGCCAACCCATGTCACTAACTCCCTCCGCTGTCACTCGGATTCTTTCACGCGGCACTTGAAACTGGACGTGCGTCGTCGCTGCCGACACGTCAGTGGTCGCAGCCGTGTACCCGATACCTGTACCCTACAAGATACCCGGGTACCCGTACCCGGCCGGGTACGGGTAGCCGTTTGCGACCCTGGTGCGGCCGGGTACGGGTACGGGTAAGGAATCAAAACCCGTTTGCGACCTCTGCGACACGTTCGTTGCTCAGCCAGTGCCCTCATTCGACGGGAGGGCGCGCCGCGTGCCCGCACTTCGGCAGATCCCACTTGAAATTATTGGGGGGAGAGGAAAAATATCGCGGGCGGAAATGTCTCTCGCTATATTTTTTTTTTTGACCACGGTCATCGCATCGGATGCCGTTTGTTTTCACCGATAAAAAATATTCGATGACATCATGGGACCTCACGTCAGGTTTTTGAGATATCAAATATTGCATTTTCAATAAAAAGTGCATAAGAAAAATATTAAATAAATGTGGATATTTACTTAAAATTATATTGTAAACACACTATCCTAAAAATACAGCACCATATTTTAACACTAAGCAGTCACTGACTCGCAACAACTTGCAATCATAAGTTTTTTTTTTGTTAATTTCGGGTAAAATCAATGAAAATGGGGTATGCCGATAGCATAAAAAAAAATAGAGATGTGATAGAGCAATCTGAGATCAGATTTGGAATCAGCACCCTGAAATTAGTCTAGAACAGCTGCAAAAGTCCAGGCCAGAAAAAAATGTTTTTTTTGTTGACCAGTGTAATGATATTTCCATGCTGCTTTTTTTTGCTCATTTTGCAATGGGACAAAACACTTTCAACTCCGGTGTAGTGGAGCGAGGAGGCATAAGGCGGGCAGCCTCATGCCTCCTCAATCATCAGAATGAAGGTCAATGGAATTTATCTTTGATTTTGGGGGACAATTGTTCAGATTCCGACACAGCGGGAACTTTGGGCTACGGCTCGCTCTCGGGAACCTAACCCTTCCATAACCCAGGGGACCGTCTGCATCAGAGGTCGCAACCGGGTACCCGATACCCGTACCCTACCCGATACCCGGCTACCCGTACCCGGCCGGGTACGGGTAGCCGGGTAGCCGTTTGTGACCCTGGTGCGGCCGGGTACGGGTAGGTTGTGAGTCACTGGTGAGTCGCCGTTTGTCACTCATTTCGGGTAGGGTACGGGTAAGGAATCAAACCCGTTTGCGACCTCTGGTCTGCATACACTTTGCCAAGACTAACGGTGAGCATTTAAAAACGCGCTGTTGTTGCTGTTGTCATCAACAGGATTGCGAAGGTCAATCCTCTTCCTCCTCGTCCTCCTCCTCCTCCCGACGCGGCCGAGACAGAGGAGGCCGCCCCCCGGCAGATGGCGATAACGGCGGCGGATGCGTTGCAGCTGCAAGGCTACCTGCGCGCGATAGAGCGGCGGCTGGACCTGACGATTTTCCAATCGCCCCGACGGGCCAGGGCAGTGTGGGGACACGGAGAGAGTGGAACAGGGAGAGGTGGGGGAGGCGGAGAGGGAGGACGGCGGGGGTCTCCGGCCTCACACTCGGCCGCGGTGGCCGTGAGCAGAAGCCCCCAAGTGCAGCCGGGCAAGAAACACGAAGCGGCGGCGGCAGCAGCAGAAGTGGAAGATTCCGGAGAAAAACAAGAAGAGGTCAAGGCCGCCTCTAGGAAGGGAAGGGCTGTCCGATCGGAGAAATATCTACGCATCTCAGTTTAAGTTTCATTACTCTTCGGTTCTTTCGGTAAAGTCCCGTAGGTGTGAATACATATTTTATTTTTCTTGGTTCTTTCGGTAAAGTCACGTAGAAGGGAAGTAATAAAATAATAAAATATAACACAATGAAACAATAAAATATTGTGTTTTATTTTTATTATTTTATTACTTCCCTTCTACGTGACTTTACCGAAAGAACCAAGAAGATGAATCCCTGCAGTCACGAAAGCTTTAAATCGAAATTTTTATTTTTGTTTTATTTTATTTCTACCCACGTGACTTTACCAAAGGAATCAAAGAGGATGGATTCCTGCAGCCACGAAAGCTTCAAATCGCCTTTTAAGTTTCCTGTTGCGAGTTTGACGCTGAGTTATTCACAAATAAAGGTCTTCTCTTTGGGGGGTCAGATCTCGCGTGAGTTGTGGATGTGTCGTTGAGCCCCCCACCACCCGGCATCAGCCTCCCACCACTACACTACTATACACTATTATACACTATACTTCTATACACTACACTACTATACACTACACTACTATACACTACACTACTATACACTACACTACTATACACTACACTACTATACACTACTCTAAACTACACATGACACTATACACTACACTATTATACACTACACTACTATACACTACACTATTATACACTATACACTACACTACTATACACTACACTATTATACACTATACACTACACTACTATTCACTATACACTACACTACTATACACTATACACTACACTATTATACACTATACAACTATACACTATACACTACACTACTATACACTACACTATACACTACACTACTATACAGTACACTACTATACACTACACTATACTACACATGACACTATACACTACACTATACACTACACAACTATACACTACACTATACACTACAGTACTAAACAATACACTACTATACACTACACTACTATACACTAAACTACTATACACTACACTATACACTACAGTATCTTCTTGGTTTTTTCGGTAAAGTCATGTAGAAGGGAAATAATAAAATAATAAAAATAAAACATAATAAAATAGTATTTTATTATATAATATTATTTTATAATGTTTTATTTTTATTATTTTATTTTTTCCCTTCTACGTGACTTTACCGAAAAAATCAAGAAGATGAATCCCTGCAGTCACGAAAGCTTTAAATCGAAATATAGACTACACACTACACCACGTGACACGAGGGTGGGGGGAGGGGCTGTCACGTGCTGGGGGGGGGGTGGTTTTGAGGAGGGAGGCGATGCGAGCCAATCAGTGGGGGGTGCGCGTGTCACGTGATCAAAGGAATCGCTTTAGTAAACGATTCGCTTGCCCGCGAATCGATCTCCGTTGGATTCCAAGGAATCGACGTTTCAAGCCCGAGGCACTTTTCCGGATCGACTCGAAAAGGAGAATCGAAATCACGATTCACGATCCACAATGGCGGCGCTGGTCATGATGTCGGCAGCTGTTGACTAATCGCCTCCAGCCACTAGTACCACACGTACCACTAGTACTACACTACTACTACTACCACTAGTACCACACGTACCACTAGTACCACACGTACCACTAGTACTACACTACTACTAGTACCGCACGTACCACTAGTACCGCACGTACCACTAGTACAGCACGTACCACTAGTACCACTAGTACCACACGTACCACTACTACCACACGTACCACTACTACCGCACGTACCACTAGTACCGCACGTACCACTAGTACCACACGTACCACTAGTACCACTACTACCACACGTACCACTACTACCACACGTACCACTACTACCGCACGTACCACTACTACCACACGTACCACTAGTACCACTAGTACCACACGTACCACTAGTACCACACGTACCACTAGTACCGCACGTACCACTACTACCCACGCACTACTAGTACCGCACGTACCACTAGTACCACACGTACCACTACTACCACACGTACCACTACTACCACACGTACCACTAGTACCGCACGTACCACTAGTACCACACGTACCACTAGTACCACACGTACCACTAGTACCACTACTACCGCACGTACCACTACTACCACACGTACCACTAGTACCGCACGTACCACTAGTACACGTACCACTAGTACCACACATACCACTACTACCACACGTACCACTAGTACCACACGTACCACTAGTACCACTACTAACGCACGTACCACTACTACCGCACGTACCACTACTACCACACGTACCACTACTACCACACGTACCACTACCACTACTACCACACGTACCACTAGTACCACACGTACCACTAGTACTGCACGTACCACTACTACCACACATACCACTACTACCACACGTACCACTAGTACCGCACGTACCACTAGTACCACACGTACCACTAGTACCACACGTACCACTAGTACTACACGTACCACTAGTACCACTAGTACCACTACTACCACTAGTACCACACGTACCACTAGTACCACACGTACCACTAGTACCACACGTACCACTAGTACCACACGTACCACTACTACCACTAGTACCACTACTACCACACGTACCACTACTACCACACGTACCACTACTACCGCACGTACCACTACTACCGCACGTACCACTACTACTGCACGTACCACTAGTACCGCACGTACCACACGTACCACTAGTACCACACGTACCACTAGTACCACTACTACCACTAGTACCACACGTACCACTAATACCACTAGTACCACACGTACCACTAGTACCACACGTACCACTAGTACCACACGTACCACTAGTGCCACTACTACCACACGTACCACTAGTACCACACGTACCACTACTACCACACGTACCACTACTACCACACGTACCACTACTACCGCACGTACCACTAGTACCGCACGTACTACTACCGCACGTACCACTACTACCGCACGTACCACTAGTACCACACGTACCACTAGTACCACTAGTACCGCACGTACCACACGTACCACTAGTACCACACGTACCACACGTACCACACGTACCACTAGTACCACACGTACCACTAGTACCACACGTACCACACGTACCACTAGTGCCACTACTACCACACGTACCACTAGTACCACACGTACCACTAGTACCACACGTACCACTAGTACCACTAGTACCACACGTACCACACGTACCACTAGTGCCACTACTACCACACGTACCACTAGTACCACACGTACCACAACTACCACACGTACCACTACTACCGCACGTACCACTACTACCGCACGTACCACTACTACCACACGTACCACTACCGCACGTACCACTACTACCATACGTACCACTACTACCACACGTACCACTACTACCACACGTACCACTACTACCGCACGTACCACTACTACCACACGTACCACTACTACCACACGTACCACTACTACCCACGTACCACTACTATCGCACGTACCACTACTACCGCACGTACCACTACTACCGCACGTACCACTAGTACCACACGTACCACTAGTACCACACGTACCACTAGTGCCACTACTACCACACGTACCACTAGTACCACACGTACCACTAGTACCACACGTACCACTAGTACCACTACTACCACACGTACCACTACTACCACACGTACCACTACTACCACACGTACTACTACCGCACGTACCACTAGTACCACACGTACCACTACTACCACACGTACCACTACTACCACACGTACCACTACTACCACACGTACTACTACCGCACGTACCACTAGTACCACTACTACCACACGTACCACTAGTACCACACGTACCACTACTACCACACGTACCACTACTACCCACGTACCACTACTACCACACGTACCACTACTACCACACGTACCACTAGTAGTAGTACAACTAGTACCACACGTACCACTAGTAGTAGTAGTACTACAACTACCACTACTACCATACGTACCGGCGACGGCCGCTGGAAAAGCCGGCGCCGCTGACGGGCGCAGAGCCCCCGGGCACGGCGATCGACGGGCCGGCGGTGGTGGTGGTGGGGTTCCGTTGAAGGCTCCGCGGTCGGGCTGACGGCAGCGCCGAACCCAGAGAGAGAGACACGGCGAAGGGTCCCCCTCAGGGAGTGATGTAGGATCACCCTCAGCGGGGGCCGATACCGTTGGCTGCCATCGGAGCAGAAACCGCGCAAAAATCCCCTAGGCCCAGCGGTAGAATCCCCGAGGCTCTAAAATGGCCGTGCCTTTCAGACAATGGCCTCACTCCCGTGAGCTCTGAAATCTTATTTTCAGCCCTAAGGCTGTGACTCCCACATTTAAGCACGAGTGTGGAGATGATTGTGTTCTCTAAGTAATAATTCTAAAGCAATTTTACTCAATTCCTAGTAATTTGCGTGTGCGTGGATTCCGTCGCGATATAGAATGTTTCCTCTGAGACAAATTCGAAATGTAAAAACATGCTTGAGTATTGCAATTACGTTTTCATTTTAAACAATTGTATCGTCTGTTAGCATGTGTATTGTTGCAGTGTCACCTTGAAAGTATGCTTGAATTCCAACCCCTATACGTCACAAAGTTTTGAACATGTACTTGTTATCGCATGTAAATGTACAATTTTATAATTCTGACAAGATTGTTGGCTTGTGTTGCCACTGCTCCTCTGTCACCGTGTTTTTTCGCAGTAATTTGTACACTGACATCACTGCGTGACAATAAATGTGCGGTCTCTTTTCAGGGCTTGGTGTTGCAATGCCACATTCCCCAAATTAGAAGTGGATAAACTCAACAATCCCCAAATGAGACGCGGATAACCAGAGTTTACCCGTATTTAGTAGCCTAACACATGGCGATTAGCGTGGTTGACTACGTACGGTGTGAAAGACGCTCAGCATACAGAGAGACATGAAGCTATTGTGAAACCCAATGGTGTTATTTTCACTCACATCACGATGTGATACATCAATGTTGTCAGACTTAAATAAAATTTCATTATATGTGTAGAGGAGTAAAATGGGGACGTGACGTCAGGTGTGCCGTTCAGTGCGATGACGTCACGTCTCCTAGGAGCACACTCTTAAAGTGAGTGCTCCTAATCTCAGCTTGTTACCTGTATAAAAGACACCTGTTCACAGAAGCAATCAATCAGATTCCAAACTCTCCACCATGGCCAAGACCAAAGATGCTCAGCATGCAGAAAGACACGAAGCTATTGTGAAACCCAATTGTGTTATTCCTTTTCACTCACATCACGATGTGATACATCAAGGTGGTCAGACTTAAATCAAATTTCATTATATGCATGAATGTGCTGTATCTCAATGGGGGCCTCATTGTTAAAGGTCATAAAGCAATAAATAAATCGCAAAGATCCGTGATACATTCTAGATTTGAAGCTTTCGTGGCTGCAAGGATTCATATTCTTTGTTTTTTTCGGTAAAGTCACGTAGGTAAAAAATTAATAAAAGTAAAATAAAAATCACAACGTTTCGGAGGCAACACAAGCTTCCGTCTTCAGGTGGAACCGTCGTGATTTTTATTTTATTTTACTTTTATTAATAAAAAATTTTTACCTACGTGACTTTACCGAAAAAACCCAAAGATTATGACTATCCGTGATACAGTTCAAATCAATTCCATTAACACTTATAATGAATCCCAGCGACCTCAGACGGTTGAACAAAAGGCAGAAATTATATTAAAGCTCGTTAATAAATAATGCAATGAAATGGGTGGGTGGGTGTGATGATTACATTAAACAAACTCGCCAAACGCATTGCACGAACACCGCCCCGTGCGATGTAAAAGCACACAGACAGGGGAGTGACATCCTCTTTTTATTACACGCTTTTATTTAACTCACTCAGTCTGTTGTATCCTCCAAAAAACATCTTCTCTAATAACTCAAATTTTACCCACTTCCCAAAGTGCTATCGACTGCAAACTTGAAATACATACGTCATACTGATGACAACACGATATTCTATCATAAAACATCCAAAACACATTTTTAAACATTTTACACGCTTTTATGTAACTCACTCAGTCTGTTGTATCCTCCAAAAAACGTCTTCTCCAACTCATAATTTTACCCACTTCCCAATGTGCTATCGACTGCAAACTTGAAATATCTACGTCATACTGATGACAACACGATATTCTATCATAAAACATCCAAAACATATTTTTAAACATTTTACACGCTTTTATGTAACTCACTCAGTCTGTTGTATCCTCCAAAAAACGTCTTCTCCAACTCATAATTTTACCCACTTCCCAATGTGCTATCGACTGCAAACTTGAAATATCTACGTCATACTGATGACAACACGATATTCTATCATAAAACATCCAAAACATATTTTTAAAACATTTTACACGCTTTTATGTCACTCACTCCGTCGGTTGTTGTATCCTCAAATCTTGAAACTCACTTTTAACCGTCTTCACAATGTCGTATCGACTGCAAACTTGGCATAGGTACGTCATACCGATGACAATACTATATTCTATCATTAAACATAACTTCAACATCCGCGAAGCTCCTTCTCAAGATGTGAAATATTCGGTGCCCTTGGCAGCTTTGCATCCCGGGTGAGCGCGCAATCTCCATTTCGCCCCCGCCCCATCAGGCGAAGTTCCAGTTGATTTTGTCGAGTCGAGGCTGAGAAGTCGAGAGACCACGAGGGAGTTGCGTTTGTCGGAGCGAGCGGCGGCCCCGATGTTCCCCAAAAATACGACAGCTTTATTGAGATACCCGATAAGCTCGTCCCTAGCTACCGACAGGCCATGTGACCATTCAGAAGAACTCGCAGAGCATTACAGGACTCCTCATTTATCCACGAGATTATAACATCGGAGGGGAACCACGGTGGATAGATGTTGATTACCTCTCCTGGTGTACAGGAGGTCGTGGGTTTGATCTCGACCCTGACGACGCCTGCTGCTGTATGTTTGGAGTTTGAGTGTCTCTCATCATCATGGTGGCTAGCAGATGTTGATTACCTCGCCTGGTGTACAGGAGGTCGTGGGTTTGATCTCGACCCTGACAACGCCTGCTGCTGTATGTTTGGAGTTTGAGTGTCTCTCATCATCATGGTGGCTAGCAGATGTTGACTATCTCGCCTGGTGTACAGGAGGTTGTGGGTTTGATCTCGACCCTGACGACGCCTGCTGCTGTATGTTTGGAGTTTGAGTGTCTCTCATCATCATGGTGGCTAGCAGATGTTGATTACCTCGCCTGGTGTACAGGAGGTCGTGGGTTTGATCTCGACCCTGACGACGCCTGCTGCTGTATGTTTGGAGTTTGAGTGTCTCTCATCATCATGGTGGCTAGCAGATGTTGACTATCTCGCCTGGTGTACAGGTGGTCGTGGGTTTGATCTCGACCCTGAAGACGCCTGCTGCTGTATGTTTGAAGTTTGAGTGTCTCTCATCATCATGGTGGCTAGCAGATGTTGACTATCTCGTCTGGTGTACAGGAGGTTGTGGGTTTGATCTCGACCCTGACGACGCCTGCTGCTGTATGTTTGGAGTTTGAGTGTCTCTCATCATCATGGTGGCTGGAAGATGTTGACTATCTCACCTGGTGTACAGGAGGTTGTGGGTTTGATCTCGACCCTGACGACGCCTGCTGCTGTGTTTGGAGTTTGAGTGTCTCTCATCATCATGGTGGCTAGCAGATGTTGACTATCTCGCCTGGTGTACAGGAGGTCGTGGGTTTGATCTCGACCCTGACGACGCCTGCTGCTGTATATTTGGAGTTTGCGCATCTCTCTCTCCATGGTTGTGTGGATTTTTTTCACGGCACCCTCCGGCTTTTCCCTTCCATGTGCATTGGCCGCTGCTATAAAAGTCCACGTGATAAGCCACCTCATTCGGCGAGGTCGCTTTCGGAAAAAAAGACCTCTATCTCAGTGGGCCTTGCCTGGTGAAATATATAGTAAACAGTTAGTAAGTCACATGACCAAGACGTACAATTCCGCAGGCTGCAATTGACAAGACCCAGGGGGTTGGCAGCCTGACGCGTCGGAGCTGCATGCGGCCCTTTAAGGACTGCTTTGTGACGTCATTCATCACGTGCATTGAGGCTCTTTAAGGACTGCTTTGTGGCGTCATTCATCACGTGCATTGAGGCTCTTTAAGGACTGCTTTGTGACGTCATTCATCACGTGCATTGAGGCTCTTTAAGGACTGCTTTGTGACGTCATTCACCACGTGCATTGAGGCTCTTTAAGGGTTGCTTTGTGATGTCATTCATCACGTGCATTGAGGCTCTTTAAGGGTTGCTTTGTGACGTCATTCATCACGTGCATTGAGGTACAGTTCTCGCAATCATCCATAAGTTGAGTTTTGCCGGGAGAAAAGCGCCGAGTAGTTAAGACTTGAGTTCTTGCCGAGGCAGACTTAAGTATCGCTGAAAGTTTTCCTCGACGCTTTTTCATTTTCGAGTCACTTGCAGAATAAAGGACTTGGAGAAGTCGTACTGCACTGAGCTAAGAGTTGTGAGCTGAGACGTGGAACAGGTGGAGATTTGAGTCGTCGCACACCGATAGAGTGCCCGAGCGACAGGCTGTAAAAGTTGTTGGTTAAGCCCAGTGACTTGACGTTGTATTTGGTGGAGAGGCCAGGGGAGAGGGGGGGGGGTCACGTGCAGGCTGCTGCTACAGGCAGCGTGCTGGGCCCGACACGCCGCGTTTGAATGTTGAAGCGAGATTCATCGATGTCGTCACGATTGACAATACAAACCCCTAGACAACTAGAGAGCCAGTAACAAGTCGCGATACACTTTGTGCACAATCGAAAATAATCATAAACATACATATTAGTCAAGAATATAAATCACAACAATAATACTCTTTGGTTCTTTCGGTAGTCACGTAGGTATAAAATAAAATGTGTTGCGCCCGAAACGTGACTTTACTGAAAGAACCAAAGAGTATGGATTCTTGCAGTCACGAAAACTTCAAATAACAATAATAACACACACAACAAACACGTTTTTGTAATGACACATCTAACATTACATTGCACAATCAACATTTCTGAAAACTTTCGAATTTTCACAATGCAATTATGAAAATTACAATGGGTCTCTGTGGGAGTCTATGGGTCTCTGTATGATGAGTTTACGGGTCTTTGTGTCTATGGGTGTTTGTGAATCTATGGGTCTCTGTGTGACGAGTCGATGGTCTCTGTGGTGAGTCTATGGGTCTCTGTATGAGTCTATGGGTCTCTAAATGATGAGTCTATGGGTCTCTGTGGTGAGCCTATGGGTCTCTGTATGAGTCTATGGGTCTGAGTATATGGGTCTCTGTATGACGAGTCTATGGCTCTTGTGTCTATGGGTCTCTAAATGATGAGTCTATGGATTTGTGTGATTAGTCTATGAATATCTGCGTGATGAATCTATTGGTCTGCGTTATGAGTCTATGGGTCTCTTTGTGAGTCTATGGGTCTCTGTATGAGTCTATGGGTCTGTGAGTATATGGGTCTCTGTATGACGAGTCTATGGCTCTGCGTGAGTCTATGGGTCTCTAAATGATGAGTCTATGGATTTGTGTGATTAGTCTATGGGTATCTGCATGATGAATCTATTGGTCTGCGTTATGAGTCTATGGGTCTCTTTGTGAGTCTATGGGTCTCTGTGTGAGTCTATGTGTATGTGTGATTAGTCTATGGGTATCTGCGTGATTAATCTATTGGTCTGTGTGACAAGTCTATGGGTCTCTTTGTGAGTCTATGGGTCTCTGTGTGAGTCTAAGGGTATGTGTGATTAGTCTATGGGTATCTGCGTGATGAATCTATTGGTCTGCGTTATGAGTCTATGGGTCTCTTTGTGAGCCTATGGGTCTCTATGTTACATTATACACTAGTGAGTGGGTGGGTGGCCAGCAATACGGCTGAACGCATTTGTCTCCCTAGGGGGCAATGTTTACAAACCGCACCAGGTATACAGTATATATACTTATATTTACGCGATTTATAAGTCCCCCCCCCAAAAAAAAAAAGAAAACGGCGCACAAATGGATCCCTGGAATATGGCCAAAGTCCTTTTCCAGTTTACTAAACACATTATTTTTCCCCGCTAATGCCGACCAAGCTAAATGACCCCTTTTTCAGAAGCGACGGGGTCATCACAAGCGACAATCTCTATTTTCATCCTCCTGCTTCACGCAGACTCCATCCACCAGGAGGTCGCCACCTGGAGTCGAACCCTGACCTTCACGCTTCACCGTTGTCTCTTCTTCACACTTCACCATCACTCCTGGCCACGTAGCGAAGTTGTCATTTTCTTCCGATTCTTGTTTTATGAAAGATGGACTCATGGGAGCAGCACTTTGACCATCGCAAGTAGATTTCACCCTCTCATGGACCTTCTCATGGATCCCTGGAATGTGGCCAAAGTCCTTTTCCAGTTCACTAGACAAACACATTTTTTTTTTCCCGGTAATGCCAACCAAGCTGAAATGACCCCTTTTTCAAAAGCAACGGGGTCATCACAAGTGATAATCTCGATTCTCATCCTCCTTCTTCAAGCCGACTCCATCCACCAGGTCGCCACCTGGAGTCGAACCCTGACCTTCACGCTTCACCGTTGTCTCTTCTTCACACTTCACCATCACTCCTGGCCACGTAGCGAAGTTGTAATTTTCTTCCGGTTCTTGTTTTATGCGAGATGGACTCATGGGAGCAGCACTTTGACCATCGCAAGTAGATTTCACCCTCTCATGGATCTTCTCATGCTTCTTTCGTTGTCCTGAATCAATAAACCCTTTCCCACACACGGTGCACTTGAATGGCTTCTCGCCCGTGTGCTTTCTCTGATGAATCCGAAGATAGTTTGAGTAGACAAATGCCTTCATGCACACGGTGCACTTGTAGGGCTTCTCACCCGTGTGTGTTCTCTGATGATTTTGAGGAGTTTCTATACGGCTAAATGCCTTCATGCACACAGTGCACTTGTAGGGCTTCTCACCCGTGTGCGTTCTCTGGTGAACGCGAAAATATGATGAATGTACAAATGTTTTCTCGCAGATGGCGCACTTGAATGGCTTTTCCCCCGTGTGTGTTCTCTGATGATATTTTAAATATTGTAAACGAGCAAATGCCTTCCCACACGTGGTGCACTTGAATGGTTTTCGCCCGTGTGTGTTCTCTCATGCAGCTTGAAGTGTCCAGTGTGATCCGTGCTGTAGGCACACCGGTCGCATTGATGCCTTTTAGCACGGGGCTCTGTTGAGGGCTTCTCCATGCGATCGACTCTGCAAATATACCTTACACTTAATTTGGAGCTTTCGTGACTGCAGGAATTATTCTTTGGTTCTTTCGGTAAAGTCACGTATAAAGATAAATAATAACTTAAATTAAATACTAGCATACAAAAGTTTTGATTGCAACACAAGCAATCATCATCAGGTATAAATTAAATAGAAACACAAATCTAGTATACTTAGAAATGTAATCTAATATAACAGAGAGTCGGATAACATAACAGTCAACACCCTATCTGGTTGAGAGATTAAATCTCTCTTTCAAATTTAGCATTCTCAGGAAGAACGTAATCAACCAGGTAGGGTGTTGACTGTTATGTTATCCGACTCCCTGTTGTATTACATTACATTTCTAAGTATACTAGATTTGTTTTTCTATTTAATTCATACCTGATGATGATTGCTTGTGTCCCAATCGAAACGTCGTATGCTAGTATTTAATTCAATTTAATATTTTATCTTTATATGTGACTTTACCGAAAGAACCAAAGAATTATACCTTACGCGTTACACACAACATGAAATCGACTGCAGATATAGCTTACACGTTACAACATGCACACACGCACTACAGAGACATCCCCCGTGTGCAGGGAGCCCCCCCCCCCTGCATCCCTCCTCCCTGGCTCCTCCCCCTTCTCACCCTACTATATAAGAGCGTGTCACTAAGAGTTCCCTGCTCACGGCAGTGATTGTGCTCTGGTTGTCCCACCTGATGACGGAAGCTTGTGTTGCCTCCGAAACGTCGTGATTGAATTATTTTCATATTCTTGGTTCTTTCGGTAAAGTCACGGAGAAGGGAAATAATAAAATAAAACTATAAATATATGATAGCTTGTGTTGCAGTCGAAACGTCATGAGAATTTTAATTGTTTTATATTTATATTATTTTATTATTTCCCTTCTATGTGACTTTACCTAAAGAACCAAAGAGTATACATCTCCAGATATTAAGAGAAAAGTTATTTCATTCGTGAATGATATTATTTCTTGTTAGCCTTGTAAAAAATACATTTTATTATATCTTTTTCATCTACGTGACTTTACCTAAAGAACCAAAGAGTATAGACCTCCAGATATTAAGAGAAAAGTAATTTCATTCGTGAATGATGAATATTATTTCTTGTTAGCCTTGTAAAAAATACATTTTATTATATTTTGTTCATCTACGTGACTTTACCTAAAGAACCAAAGAGTATTGACCTCCAGAGATTAAGTGAAAAGTAATTTCATTCGTGAATGATGAATTTTATTTCTTGTTAGCCTTATTAAAAAAAACATTTTTTCATCTATGTGACTTTACCTAAAGAACCAATAAAAACAGATGTTATTATAATTTGTAATAATTAAATAATAATAAAATTCTCATTATTTTTACTAATTAAAGAATTATAAAGATATTAAGAGAAAAGTAAAAAATAAAAACATTTTATTATTTTTCTTTAACTTTGTTTTCCTTTTGTAAATATTACTGGGGGGGGGGGGGGGGGGCACAGCATCTTGTAGTACAGGGGCCTACACAATCTTAATCCGGCCTTGCCCATGTGCAGCCTTCATTGTGTTGGGGCAGTGAGTGAGAGTGGGATTGTCAGTGTGTGAGTGTAAGTTTGTCAGTGTGTGTGAGATTGTCAGTGAGTGTGAGATTGTGAGTGTGTGAGTGAGTGTGAGATTGTCAGTGTGTGAGAGTGAGATTGTCAGTGAGTGTGGGATTGTCAGTGTGTGAGAGTGAGTGATTGTGAGATAGTGAGTGTGAGATAGTGAGTGAGTGTGTCAGTGTGAGTGTGTGTGAGATAGTGAGTGTGTGAGTGAGTGTGAGATTGTCAGTGTGTGAGTGTGAGAGTGAGTGAGATAGTGAGTGTGTGAGAGTGAGTGAGTGATTGTGAGATAGTGAGTGTGAGATAGTGAGTGTGTGAGTGTGTCAGTGTGAATGTGTCAGAGTGAGAGTGTAAGTGTGTAAGAGTGTGAGAGATAGTGAGTGAGAGTGTGTGAGTGAGTGTGAGATTGTCAGTGTGTGCGTGTGTGAGATTGTGAGTGAGTGAGTCAGTGTGTGAGATAGTGTGTGAGAGTGTAAGAGTGAGTGTCATTGTGAGTGAGATAGTGAGTGAGATTGTGAGCTTGTGAGAGAGTGAGATTGAGTGTGAGTGTGGTGAGTGAGTGAGTGTGAGATTGTGAGTGAGTGTGTAAGAGTGAGTGTGAGTGATTGAGATAGTGAGTGTGAGATTGTGAGTGCGTGATTGTGAGTGTGAGTGAAATAGTGAGTGAGAGTGAGTGAGAGTGAAATAGTGAGTGAGAGTGTAAGAGTTTAAGAGTGAGTGATAGTGAGTGAGAGTGTGTAAGTGTGAGTGAGAGTGAGTGTGTCAGTGAGAGATAGTGAGTGAGAGTGAGTGAGAGATTGTCAGAGTGAGTGTAAGTGTGTAAGAGTGAGAGATTGTGAGATAGTGAGTGAGAGTGTGAGTGTGTAAGTGTGAGTGAGTGTAAGAGTGTAAGAGTGAGTGTAAGTGTGTAAGAGCTAGTGAGTGAGAATGTGAGTGTGTGAGAGTGAGTGAGATTGTGAGTAAGAGTGTGTGAGAGTGAGTGAGATTGTGAGTGTGTAAGTGTGAGATAGTGAGTGTGTAAGTGTGTAAGAGTGAGTTAGTGAGTGATTGTGGTGACACTGACCGCTGTCGAATCGCCGTCATGCTCGAGGCCGCCATCTTGTCCCCCTCACGACTCTAAAATGGCCGCCAGCGAGGAGGGGGAGGAGCCAGAAAATTTGGCGGGAAAACAAACCGCCGCGTCACGTGACAGGCGAGACACTCAACTGTGATTGGCTCCAAGGCGGAGAGAGATTTTTTTTTATTTTTTAGAGGAAAACTTTTTTTGTACCGTACGTACGACTAATTACTAAACTCGCCATCAACACTAAACACTCGCGTTGGCATTCGAGCGATCTACATAAACAAAGTGAAAAATGTATTGGTTATGTAAATTATCAGAAATCTCATACAGTATAAGGTACATAAAAATGACCCAAATGAGATGTTGACTGGTAATTACATCTCAAACACAGCTGTCAACAGTGACAGAGCATGCTTGCCAACAAGGGCATTCAACTAATTTTGATAACGTGGAAGTGTTATGCAGAAGCGAATTATTACTGGCCAAGACTAATTAGAGAATCAATCGAAATTGAGAAAAATACAAATAATTTCAACCGCTGTGATAGCTACAGAGTCAGCACAGCCTGGAAGCGCTTGCAGGGGATTACACTTTATATATTGGTGCTTATCCTCAGAGCCACGAGTGGAAATTTCGCATTCCTACGGTGGATCAAATGATGTTTAGTCCGATCAATAATTCCCAATGGGTAGTTCATCAACTGTTGCACTGTTGCATAGTGCAGCAGTGGCCAATTGCATTCCTACGGTGGATCAAATGATGTTTAGTCCGATCAATAATTCCCAATGGGTAGTTCATCAACTGTTGCATAGTGCAGCAGTGGCCAATCACATTCCTACGGTGGATCAAATGATGTTTAGTCCGATCAATAATTCCCAATGGGTAGTTCATCAACTGTTGCACTGTTGCATAGTGCAGCAGTGGCCAATCGCATTCCTACGGTGGATCAAATGATGTTTAGTCCGATCAATAATTCCCAATGGGTAGTTCATCAACTGTTGCACTGTTGCATAGTGCAGCAGTGGCCAATCGCATTCCTACGGTGGATCAAATGATGTTTAGTCCGATCAATAATTCCCAATGGGTAGTTCATCAACTGTTGCACTGTTGCATAGTGCAGCAGTGGCCAATCGCATTCCTACGGTGGATCAAATGATGTTAGTCCGATCAATAATTCCCAATGGGTAGTTCATCAACTGTTGCACTGTTGCATAATGCAGCAGTGGCCAATCGCATTCCTACGGTGGATCAAATGATGTTTAGTCCGATCAATAATTCCCAATGGGTAGTTCATCAACTGTTGCACTGTTGCATAGTGCAGCAGTGGCCAATCGCATTCCTACGGTGGATCAAATGATGTTTAGTCCGATCAATAATTTCCAATAGGTAGTTCATCAACTGTTGCACTTTGGCAAGAGTGCAGAAGCTGGGCAATCGCGAGGCTGCGAATCCAGATCTTGGTCACGGAATGACTCGACTTTTACAGGGTCAATACATCGGGAAGCATCTTTTTAAAATCCTTTATATAAAGTTCACTTGCTTGCTTGCTTAGGACCGTGCAAATCTTTCGGTCGTGTTTTAACCCACTCCCCGTGATCCAATCGAGCTGACATTTTGCACAGACTCGTTGTGCGTGACAATTAATGTTCGTGAAATTTTTTTTCACAAATTTTACACTTTTTAGGGAATTTTTTTAAAAATATTTCATTACCAATTGCTTAATGCTGCCATGCAATCATCTGACCCATAGGTGGCAGCCATCTCAAGCCAGAGGACGAGAGGACTCTAGTAGTCGCCACACATATAAAGGATTTATAGTGAAAAACTTTGTTTTTACGGGTTTACTTGTTTAAATCCTTTATATTAAGTTCGCTTGCTTGCTTAGGACCGTGCAAATCTTTCGGTCGTTTTTTAACCCACTTCCCGTGATCCAATCGAGCTGACATTTTCCACACAGACTCGTTGTGCGTGACAATTAATGTTTGTGAAATTTTTTTCCCAAAATTTTACACTTTTTAGGACAAAAATATTATATTTAATTACCAATTGCTTAATGGTGCCATGCAATCATCTGACCCATAAGTGACAGCCATCTCAAGCCAGAGAACGAGAGGACTCTAGTAGCCGCCACACATATAAAGGATTTATCGTGAAAAACTTTGTTTTTACGGGTTCATTTTTTGGTGGTGAAGTCAGCAGCGGTTGTACTTGAGGAAGACTTAGCCCCTGTCGTGGGATGGCTGCGATGCCCACCGCTCGCTCAGTGCCGTCAACACATCGGGGTGGGAAACCTTTTGTGACCGTTTGAAAGAAGTTTCAGGTCGTAGAATCGGACACAGCGCCCGGTGGCTGGGGCACAGATTGCCCATCAAAAAGTTGTAATTTTAAAAATCATCTCTCGGGGGGGTCGATAAAGCGAGTACTACTTTGTGGAAAGCCAACAGAGGTTGTCCTGTACCGGTGTTTTTCACTCATTCTCATAGGGGGGGACCACTTTCGCCATGAAGGCATCATCAGTGTGGTGAGGGCCGCCACACGCTTGAAACCATTTGGGATTTCGACAGCAGCATGATTGGGGGGGGGGGGGGGGGTGTGTTTTCACATTTGCGTCATGTCGCTGGTGGCCTTGCGATGAAGAAGTCTGCGGCCTATACAATACACCCACCCTGCTGCTGCTGTGGCAATGTGCACATGTCCCACCACCGACTCACAGCTCTGCAGGCACATGATGTATCTATTGTTTTGAATTATTATTAGATGGGACACTGCCCCAGAGGTCGCAAACGGGTTTTGTTTCCTTACCCGTACCTGGCCGCACCAGGGTCGCGAACGGCTACCCGTACCCGGTCGGGTACGGGTAGCCGGGTATCGGGTAGGGTACGGGTATCGGGTACCCGGTTGCGACCTCTGCACTGCCCCAACGCTCATTCGAGTGCAACAATCACACTAGCCTTGAACGTGGGCTGACTCACAGAGCCGCGCTGTGAGCACCCCACGGCCCCCAGTCAAAGTCGCTCTAACCACGACGCTTCGAGCCGGTGAGCACCCGGGTGAGGGTTGACAATCAACACCTGGGGGTGGTGTGAAGAGAACGAGGTGGGTCCGTGCAGTGGCTCGTTCGTCGAGGGCGAGACTAAGCTGTCTCGGGTGTGGACCAATCAACTTCAAGGACAGTGGATACACTATCAGAGTTGTGTGTTTTGTTTGCATTCTGACTGCAGGTATTGTGGTCTATGCAAACATGGCAACATGTAAAAAAGGTGTCAGTTTTGTTGCCAGATAGAAGGGTACAAAAAACAATTCTATTTTTTACTGGCAAATGAGGTTCTGTGGGGGTCGCTAGCCCCCGAGATCCCTCCCTCGATAACGCTAACGGCCGGGCTAGCATCATCAATCGCCCCCCCGCTGCTAAGCGAACCGCTGCTAAGTTCCTCACCTATGGTGTGGGAGCCGTCGCCCGCGGATTCCCCTCCACCGCGGGTCCGCGTAATGGGCATGGTTAATTACCGATTAGTATTCTGCCCCTCTCTACTATGATACTTCCCTTTCCTAATCGCGCGCCTGCAACCCACGCGGGGCGAACGCACGCACGCCCACACACACGCCGCTCCGCGCACTCCAACTCAACTCACGTTATACTCGCGCACCTGTATCACACACGGAGCGAACACACGCGACACCCACTCTCTCACCGCTCTGCGCAGCGCTCCCCCGAGGCGAGCCGCAGCACCACAGAATCACTGCGTACCCACGCGCAACCCGCGCGCTCAGCTCCGCGCAGCGCTCACTCACGTGGCGAACCACTGTGCACACAGCGCACCCACACGCTCACACCGCACGACAAGATCACGCGAGACCACGCTTCGCTATTAATGATTTATTATATGCTACCTGCGAATTGATGTGGAATCAGTGAGTCGACGAGGCTGGCCTATTCCACTAAACCTGTACCTATTCCCTATTTATCGGCTTACGATACCCTACTTCACCTCCCCACTCACTGCTTGGTGCCCGCGGAGGTTCGCTGCTCTCTGCGCTAACAGCGTACCTCGATGCGTCGCACGGACGTCCGGGTCGCTGGCTGGAAGTCCTGCTGGTCCGCTGGCCTGGAGAGAAGGGGCTATTTTCCCTCTGCGCCCCTCTATTTATCCTCCCTACCTCAAAGGGGATGCTGCGCTAAACAATGGGCTCGCGATCCTCTGGCACGCGCACGGCGGTTCTGGGCGCTGTTGATATGCTAATCAGTGTGCCGCGTGCAAGGCGTAAATCCTACTTAATCCCTTACCCTCCCTAACAATGGGGCCTGCGCGCTCAAGCGCAATTATCCCAACCCTCCATGACTATGCGCAACAGCCCCTGTGACCCCGCTATTCATGCTGTCCCGTGCCTCCCCTGCTCGCCCCGTCGACCCGTGGGAGTGTGTGTGGGGGGAAATGCGCCTCAACCGCGGTGGCCGAATGCCCCACGCCGCGACCACACCATATTAAGGCCGGCCGCAGCGCCGCGGTGCCACGTAGCACGGGGGAGGTCATCCAATCCCCTGATCGCCGGAAACCGTGAGAATTAATCCCGATAAGGGTCTCTCGGATAAAAACCGGTCGGCCAGGCGACCACCCCTCGGAGCTCTATGGGGGGGGGGAAATGAGTGCGGGTGTGTTCATGTGAGGTGAGGTGAGGGGGACGCGGGGTCGGCTCCGTTGCTTGGTGGTGGCGAGGTCGGGGATTTGGTGCCTGCCGAACGGCTTTGTGGCGGCGGCATCACATAGCCCCCCGAGGTGCCAGTCCCCGTCCCGGGTTGACTGGAGCACCTCGCTTGGGCCGCGCCCACGAGGAAACGTTGCGGGGTCCGGGGGATCCGTCCGGACCTGGTGGCTGGCCTCGGGGCGGGTGGTTCCGTCCTCTGTAGCTCCTGCGGCGGTCTCCTCCTCCACTCCAGCGGCTCTCCCCGTCCCCCGGCACCTGTGGGCTGGGGCACAAACTCAGCAGCGGAAGGGTTTAGTGGCCGTCGTCCGCGCCGTCTCCGGACTGGATCGGGGCGTCTCGGGGACCAGGCGGGGCCCATGTAGTGTGCGAGGCCCCCCAACACGAGGGGTGCGGGTACTCCGGAATTTCGGGGCTTTCGGGTGACGGAGTCCTCTCTCGCCGGGGCCGCTTTCCATGGTTTTAAGCGGCGGACATTGACCACCGTCTCTCGACCCCTCTCCCCGCCGTAAATTAGTACCGTCCAGGGGGATATCTGCCGCACCACGGTCCAGGGTCCCCGCCAGTAGGTCGTCAGTTTCCCCACCTGCCCGGCCCCGACGCGAGGGGTGTGTAGCCACACCTTAGCGCCTGTCAGGAATAAGGGGGGTTCCATGCGGGGTCGGGTGCCCTGTTCCTGCCGCCGATGCGCGGCTTCCCCTTGCGGGTATGCTCGGCCTCGGGCTTCTCGCAGGGTCTCCAACAGGTGTTCCACGGGGCGGCTTCCCTCCTCCGGCTGGGGGGAAGGGACGCCGAATAGCAGATCTGCGGGTAAACGAGACTCACGGCCGAACATCATTAAAAACGGGGTTTGTCCCGTCGACGTGTGTACGGTGGTGGCGTAGGCGAAAAGGGCGTAGGGGAGGTGTTCGTCCCAATCCCGTTGATTTGCGGCCGCCATACGTTTGAGTTTCCCCGCTAGGGTCTGATTCATGCGCTCTACCATACCGTTCGCTTGGGGGTGATACGCTGTGGTTCGGTCCTTCTGGATTCCGAATTCTCGGCACAGTGCCTGGAACAGCTCGGCCTCGAACTCGCTACCCTGGTCGGTGAGGACTCGTTCCGGGATCCCGTGCTTGAGTACGTAATGTTCTACGAATGCCCGGGCCACCACCAAGGCCGTTTTATCAGGGATGGCCACTGCCACGGGGTAGCGGGTGAAATACTCTACTGCGACTAGAATATACCGGTTGCCTCGATGGGATCGTGGGAATGGCCCCTGTAGATCGATCCCGACCAGCTGATTCGTGCGGCTGACGCGGAACGGCCTTAGGGGTACCTGGTATCGTGCCGGTTTCGGCCCGCACTGCTGACAGGCGCGGCAGCCCTGTACCCAGGCCGCCACGTCTTGTGCCAATTTGGGCCAGAGATACTGGCGACGCAGGGTCTCTCGAGTGCGTCGTTCCCCATCGTGGCCCCCGAGTGGGTGGTCATGCACCAGCCGTAGCAGCTGGGGTCGCACCTGGGCAGGAACACAGATGCACCCCGGCTGGCCGGCCTCGGTTAACTCCCGTACCACTCCGTTCTGCACACACAACCGGGCATACAAACCGCTCCAGGGTCCTGGTAGGGCGCTCTTTTCCTCCCGCAGTGCCGCCTCCACGGCCGCCAGATCCGGATCTCGCTGCTGGGTCTGTCTCAGCTGCTCGTCGTTCAGGCCCGGGAAGGCGCAGCCGACGTCCTCCCGGATCCGTCCGATCGGGTCCCGAGCCGCGGGTCCCGCGCTTGCCGGGCGGTCGACGGGATCCTCGGTGCCACCTGTGAGGGTCTCTGTGGCGCACACTGCACTCTCTCTCGCTGGGGGGGGGTCAGTGGCCGCGGCCTCTCGGGGGTCCGTTGCCTGCCGGCAGCGTCCCCCCGTGAAACAGGGGCAGGCCTCCTCCGCCCTTGTCTCGGCGTACACCGTGGGCCGCCTCGACAAGGCGTCCGCGTTTGCATGCGTCCGGCCAGCCCGATACTCGATTTGCAGGTTGTACTCCTGCAACTGCGCCAACCAACGGGCCATCTGCCCCCGCGGCTCCTTGAATGTAAGAAGGAACTGAAGAGCATAATGGTCAGTGCGTACGCGACATCTCCTGCCGTACAAATACGGCCGGAACTGCTTACATGCGAAAATCACGGCGTACAACTCTTGGCGGGTCACGCAATAGTTCAGCTCGGCCCCACTCAAGGTCCGGCTGGCGTACGCGATGACTCGTTCCGTCCCATCCTGTACCTGTGACAACACCGCGCCCAGCCCGCTGCTGCAGGCGTCGGTGTCCAAAATAAAATCGGTGGTAAAATCGGGGAAAGCAAGGGTGGGGGCGTGGGTGAGGTGGTCTTTGAGAGTGGTGAAGGCCGTCTGGCAGGCCCCCGTCCACTGATAGGGGTGCTTAGGGGAAGTGAGTTGGGTGAGGGGGCGTGCAATCTCGCTGAATCCCTTTACAAATCGACGATAATAGGTGGCAAGCCCCAAAAATGATCTGATCTCCGTCAGATTCCTTGGCCGTGGCCACTCCACTACGGCGCGTACCTTCTCCGGATCGGTGTGCACGCCTGCCTCGCTGACGCGATGCCCGAGGTACCCCACCTCGCGTTGTGCGATGTAACACTTACGTGGCTTGAGCTTGAGATGAGCCGCTCGCAGTCGCTGGAACACCTCTCGAAGCCTGGACCAATGCTCAGACAAAGATCTACTGAACACTATCACATCGTCCAAGTAAATCAGGCACTGTTCCCATTGCAAGCCCCGCATCACCAACTCCATCAGCCGCTGGAACGTCGCGGGCGCATTGGTGAGTCCGAACGGGAGTACTCGAAACTCGAATAGCCCCATCGGGGTGGTGAATGCGGTTTTCGGCCGATCCTCCTCCGCCATCTCCACCTGCCAGTACCAGGACGCGAGATCGAGGGTGGAAAAATATCGCGCTCCGGCGAGGCTGTCGAAGGTGTCGTCGATGCGGGGTATAGGGAAGGCATCGCCGAGCGTGACTGCATTTAGTTTACGGTAATCGACGCAGAACCGTGTTGACCCATCCTTTTTCGTTACTAGTACCACCGGGGCTGACCAGGGGCTCGCCGAGGGCTGAATTATGTTATCGCGAAGCATGTCCCCAACTGCCTCTTTGATTTGGGCGCGTTCGGGTGCGCCCACTCGGTACGCAGGGAGTTTGATGGGTCGGGCTGCACCGGTGTCAATTTGGTGCTTAACAAGATCGGTCCGACCCACGTCCGAGTCGTGTTCACTGAATACGTCGGCATACTCCCGCAGTAACTCGCGCAGCCGATCGGCCTCTCCCTTAGGTAAATCCGCCCATGGTACATGTAACGCGTCGAGCAGGGGAACGACCTCGGCTCGGGGAGTCGGGCCGACTCGCCAGGCCAGGTCCTGGTCACCCTCAGGACGCCCGGGGTCCTCAGCCCAGAGTGCGAACACCGAGTCGTTAGAGTGGCGTGCGTGCAGGGGGTGTACTGTGGCTATCGGGGTGCGCCGTCGCAGTATCGTTGGGGTATTGTGGGGGTTAAACATCCGCATAAACAATCGGTCCCCATCTGCGTTTACCAACGTGGCGGATCCCACAACCCCATACCGTTTTGCCAACTCCGGGTGAGGAGTTAGCATTACCTCCCCTGATGGTCGGAGCGCGGGGTCGGTGGGGGATGTTGCCACCGGCACCAGCATCTCGGTGAGCGGGCCGATGGTGACTGCCGTCGCCAGGATAGCGGCCACAGGTGCAAAGCGGCGGCGCGTTGGTTCTCGTCCCAGGAACGGTATCCGCTCGCCGTTGCTCTCCATGGTGGCGCATCGCTGGCGGGGTTGCACGTTGAGTCCCAACCGTTCTAGGAGGTCGGTGCCTGCGATACACTCGTGACACAACGCACTCGACACGTAGAACTCCTGCGTGCACACCTGGCTGCCTATGCGGACCTCTAGGGTGGCTTTCCCCAGCAGCCCCATTCCGGCTCCGCTCGCAGTGTGCAGCGCGCGGTCCGGGGCCTGCAGGTGACGCACGTCGACCCCGATCGCGCTGCAGTGCGCTGCGCTCACGAGCGAGGCCACCGCCCCCGTGTCCAGTAGGATGCGGGTACGCACTCCGTTTACCTCCCCTTCCACCAGCGACGTGGCCCCCGTGATCCCCGCCACCAGCTCCCGCAGCCAGTCGCCAGGAGTCACCGTTTCCGTGGGCGTTGTTGCTGGAACCTGTGTGGAGATCACTCGCTCGCCATTATTCTCATTATCGTCTATTTGTATCGGGACCGCGTCGATTGCACCCCTAGTTGGTCCGCTCTCTAGGGGGCGTTGGAGTTTAACCCCCGCGTCTGTCTAGCTCGGGTGATTTCCGGACAATCCCTCACTAGATGCCCTCGGCGATCGCACATATAACATGCCCGGGGAGGGGGGGCGGTTCCGTAGCGGGTCCCCTGTCCGCTCCCTCCCCCCCCATTACGCCGCTGTCCACCCTCCGCCTCTAGTCGGGCTACCCTCCCAGATAACCCTCCCACCGTGGCGCGTAGGTCCCCCATTTCGGATCGGATGGTCTCAACGGAGGATTGCAGTTGGGTCATATTTTTATTCGTTTCCTCGCGTACCTGGGTTACCTGGCCGGAGACATCCTTTATACCCATTTGTATACCGGCAACCCATCCCGGGGTTGTCTCGCGGGACACTGGAGGCTCTCTTTCCCGGCCCCTTACCGTCCTCGCGAGCTCCTGTTCCTCCTCCTCGTCTTCCGAGAGCAGGCTCGCAATGGCGCGCTCTCGTCCCAGCCCCCGGAGCTGCGCGCGTTCGCTGTGAATTCTTTCACACTTACGTGCGCGCTCGACAAGGGTGTTAAAGGGAAGACGTGGGCAGCTCATGTCTGGCTGCCACCACGCCGTGCGAGACAAGTACCGCTGGATTTTCTCGGCGGCCAGTTCCTCAATAACATCAGTTGCGTACCCCGGGCGTGCGATCTTTGTTAACTCGCGCACATCCTCGGCGTAATCACGTAGATCTTCGCCAGGTTGGCGCCGGCGCGCCTCTAAGGCCGATTTTGCTTCCTCCTCGTCACGCGTGCCAAAACGCTGATCGAGTCGGCGCATCAGCTCCTCTAGCTGTGTCTGTGCGCTCGCGGGTAACGCTTCTACAAAATCGGCTGCCCGCCCATCAAGATTCATATTAAGTTGACGTACTGCCTGCGCGTCCGTCCATCCATTAATTTCCTTGGCCCCTAAGAGATTGCGGGCGAATGCCTTCCACGAAGAGGCCCCCCGGCCGGTAAATATTAGTCTTATTTTAGCGTGAGGTAACGCGGGGGTCCGTACCGCTTCCGACACCAATTTGTGGGGGTCGCTAGCCCCCGAGATCCCTCCCTCGATAACGCTAACGGCCGGGCTAGCATCATCAATCGCCCCCCCGCTGCTAAGCGAACCGCTGCTAAGTTCCTCACCTATGGTGTGGGAGCCGTCGCCCGCGGATTCCCCTCCACCGCGGGTCCGCGTAATGGGCATGGTTAATTACCGATTAGTATTCTGCCCCTCTCTACTATGATACTTCCCTTTCCTAATCGCGCGCCTGCAACCCACGCGGGGCGAACGCACGCACGCCCACACACACGCCGCTCCGCGCACTCCAACTCAACTCACGTTATACTCGCGCACCTGTATCACACACGGAGCGAACACACGCGACACCCACTCTCTCACCGCTCTGCGCAGCGCTCCCCCGAGGCGAGCCGCAGCACCACAGAATCACTGCGTACCCACGCGCAACCCGCGCGCTCAGCTCCGCGCAGCGCTCACTCACGTGGCGAACCACTGTGCACACAGCGCACCCACACGCTCACACCGCACGACAAGATCACGCGAGACCACGCTTCGCTATTAATGATTTATTATATGCTACCTGCGAATTGATGTGGAATCAGTGAGTCGACGAGGCTGGCCTATTCCACTAAACCTGTACCTATTCCCTATTTATCGGCTTACGATACCCTACTTCACCTCCCCACTCACTGCTTGGTGCCCGCGGAGGTTCGCTGCTCTCTGCGCTAACAGCGTACCTCGATGCGTCGCACGGACGTCCGGGTCGCTGGCTGGAAGTCCTGCTGGTCCGCTGGCCTGGAGAGAAGGGGCTATTTTCCCTCTGCGCCCCTCTATTTATCCTCCCTACCTCAAAGGGGATGCTGCGCTAAACAATGGGCTCGCGATCCTCTGGCACGCGCACGGCGGTTCTGGGCGCTGTTGATATGCTAATCAGTGTGCCGCGTGCAAGGCGTAAATCCTACTTAATCCCTTACCCTCCCTAACAATGGGGCCTGCGCGCTCAAGCGCAATTATCCCAACCCTCCATGACTATGCGCAACAGCCCCTGTGACCCCGCTATTCATGCTGTCCCGTGCCTCCCCTGCTCGCCCCGTCGACCCGTGGGAGTGTGTGTGGGGGGAAATGCGCCTCAACCGCGGTGGCCGAATGCCCCACGCCGCGACCACACCATATTAAGGCCGGCCGCAGCGCCGCGGTGCCACGTAGCACGGGGGAGGTCATCCAATCCCCATATCGCCGGAAACCGTGAGAATTAATCCCGATAAGGGTCTCTCGGATAAAAACCGGTCGGCCAGGCGACCACCCCTCGGAGCTCTATGGGGGGGGGGGAAATGAGTGCGGGTGTGTTCATGTGAGGTGAGGTGAGGGGGACGCGGGGTCGGCTCCGTTGCTTGGTGGTGGCGAGGTCGGGGATTTGGTGCCTGCCGAACGGCTTCGTGGCGGCGGCATCACAGTTCCAATGATGTAAATGCTTACCCCGAGCTCTCATACTCTGATGGTGCATTGTCTTTGAGTTGTAGCCTTTTGGCATCATCTGGTCCAACCCATGTGAGACTAGGCTCTAAGGAAAGCTGTCTCGGGTGTGGACCAATCAACTTCAAGGACAGTGCATACATTATCAGAGTTGTGTTTTGTTTGCATTACGACTGCAGGTATTGTGGTCTATGCAAACATGACTCCTTGTAAAAAAGGTCACAGTTTTGTTGCCAGATAGAAGGGTAAAAAAACAATTATCATGCTTCTGTTTACTTAATGGGAGAACGTTAACTTCGAACTCTGGATAAGCGCAAGAAATGGAAGTGTGCGTCTCTTGTCCTAAGAGAGGATCGCGCATACGGGAGTTGCACACCGACACCCCCTCGCCAGCATTGCAGAGCAATGCGATCATTACGATAAAGACGCTGAGATTTATTTCTGAGTTTTAATGTAGAAATTCAAGTCTTGGCAGCCTTGGCTGCGTCGGTAAACAAAATGTATTCAAATGGAAGCTCGTTAAAAACGGGGTTGTACATCCAGGAGAAATACACTGACGTTTGTCAAACAGCAACTTGCAAAGAGAACGCTAAAATACATCGCTAAAATACACCGCTAAAATAGTACGCGCAGTACAACGCAGGCCAGTGAGTGGTCTGGACGATTTGTTAAAATGTTACAAATATCTTGCTCAAACAGTATTAATACTGACTCATGTTCTGGCTGGCAATTGTAAACAACAACAACTTTAAATTTCGATTTCAAGCTTTCGTGACTGCAGGGATTCATCTTCTTGGTTCTTTCGGTAAAGTCACGTAGAAGGGAAATAATAAAATAATAAAAATAAAACTATAAAATAATTTTCACGACGTTTCGGCCACAGCGCAAGCAGCCGTCCTCAGGTGAAGAACAGGTCTGTCGGAAAGACAGCGTCTGAATGAACAGGTCTGTCGGAAAGACAGTCGGAAAGACAGACCTGTTCATTCAGACGCTGTCTTTCCGACAGACCTGTTCTTCACCTGAGGACGGCTGCTTGCGTTGTGGCCGAAACGTCGTGAGAATTATTTTATTATGTTTTATTTTTATTATTTTATTATTTCCCTTCTACGTGACTTTACCGAAAGAACCAAGAAGAACAACAACAACGTCATTCTACTTGCATGTAAAACGGAATGAATAAACTACAGAGATGACAACGTGTAAACAAACAAACAAACACCGCAGCTTCAGAGAGACGACAACAACCGAGGAGGAATTGCACAAACAGTGTAAACTACACAAGCTGCATGCTATGTCAAATAACACTGCGTGAAAGTTTAGCAGAATACTTTTATCTTTTCAAGACTAGCGAAAGCAAACCTTTAACATTGTAAACATTGAGTAACGCTGCTTTTGTAAAAGACGGCACTGGTAGAAAACTTATTCTTTTTTAAAGTGTGCACATAAAAGGCTTTTTCCAGATCGTTCTTGTATCTTCCATCTACAGATGTTCCTAATCATAGCATTATCTATCCACATTTAACATGCCCATTCCTAACTCCGTTTTCCACCTCTTTGCAATCATTTTAATACGAAAAAACACCTCGCCCCTAGTACCCACTCATTCCAACAGCATTTCAGTTAGTCCAGAAACACCTTTGCTCAAAAAACATCCTGCATCCACAAAACACATTTCAGGCACGGCAGTGGTCTGCTTGCGACGCATTTGTTCTCAGAGCGACCGGCGAGTTATCACGAGTCAAAGCATCGTTAATTTTGGAGCTTTCGTGACTGCAGGAATTATTCTTTGGTTCTTTCGGTAATGTCACGTCTGAAGATAAAATAATAAATTAATTAATAGCATACTACGACGTTTCGATTGCAA
>NW_026891970.1:42500-94867 GCF_015708825.2 Lethenteron reissneri
TCGCGTAAGTCAAGTCCAACGGCTCCTCTTGGCGCTCAACGCCACTCGAATCGTGGAACTCGACAAAGCCCGTCTCTCCGAGCCTCGCCGTGCTCAACTTTGGCACCGACAAGTCGAGCGGCCGGGCCTGGTCTCGACCGCGGCGAGGACCGTCCGCCACGCCGGCGGGCTGCCCGCTCTCCGCGTGACCTGCCGCCGAGTCGGATCGGGCACCCGTCGGCGAGCCCGCCAGGTGCCGCTCCGGACTTCCCTCCGTGCCGTGGCCGGCGTGCCCAGCCGATGCCGGGCCGAGCTCGCGGGAGGGAGAGCCGGACGCACGGTGCTCCGGCGCTCTGCCCGCCGCGTTGAATTTCTCCTCCAGCCACTTGGAGAAAACGTCTCTGGGGAGGTTCATGGCCAACGACATCTTCATCGACTCCTCGGGACTCGCCTCGACACTTCCGGCAAGGCAGTACGACTTCAGGGAAGCCGACTGGTCTCCGAGTCCGGTAGCGCCGCTCCCTTTCAACCCCTTTCCGGCCGACGACTTCGACTTCTTTCGTTGAGCCGGAGACGGAGGCTGCGGCGCTGCCGGTTGAGGCGACGCGTCGATCTCGTCGTTCACCTTGCAGAGGTAGCGCTCGTGTTGGCGCAGAGGTACTGCGCTCGGAAACGGTTCGTGGCGATAGCGGCACGCGTGGCGAGCCGCCCCTTCCACGTCGGAAGAACGCTCGTGCAGATCCGGCTCTTTGGTCTTGATCTTGCCGGCGGGACGACCCGTGGCCTCCGGTCCACTGATCCGCAGGAAGTCCTCGTTGTCATCGTGACCTGAGCTCTGGGTGGCTTTGGGAGACGTGGCGACGGCCCATTCCATCTTGCCGGCGTCAGCCGTCGAGGCAGCGGCAACTGGAGATGTCGCCTCCCGCGCCGCGCCGTCCGCCGTGACGGAGCCCACGCACTTGTTGGCTCTCTTGTGCGAGCTGTACGAGCCCGAGTGAGAGAAGCGCTTCTTGCAAATTGGGCACCCGTACGACTTCTCCCCTGGAAATTACAAACAAACACAGCCACGATGGAGGTTTCTGGGTTACATCGCGTCAGTGTGAACGACGCGTCGTCAAAAACCGACACGGCCGGTTCGTAAAGTTTGCGACGCGAAACACAACGTGCCGATTCATTACACGAGCTCAGCACGCCGGCGTGCTGGAGAGCAAACCCACGACATTTGCAATTCAAGTGCGGCGACGTTTTCGCCAGTAACTACAACCAGCGTCATCAGGTGGGCAGCCAGAATTGTGGACGATATCGGTCGCGAAAGTCGTCGTGTCAAAGCAAAACATTATAAACGCATCATCCAAAGTGCCGCGTGACGCGGTGAATGCGGCCTGCGCTGTAGACACACGCGCAGGAAGGAAATCACAGATTTGAAGCTTTCGTGACTGCAAGGATTCATATTCTTAGGTTTTTTCGGTAAAGTCACCGTGTAGGTCAAACATCAAAATTAATGAAAATAAAATAAAATAAAAATCACGACGTTTCGGAAGCAACACAAGTCTCCGTCATCAGGTGGGACCGTCACAGCCGGATTAGCTGCATCAAGTCGTGATTTTAATTTTATTTTATTTTCATTAATTTTGATGTTTTACCTACGTGACTTTACCGAAAAAACCTAAGAATATGAAGGAAATCACGTCGGTGGGTGCGTTCTGCCAAACGTCGCAATTGTTCCACACTCACCGCTGTGGATGCGGAAGTGTTCCTTGAGGTGGTGTTTGCTCTTGAAGTCTCTCCCACACTCTGTGCACTTGTGGCTCGCGGCAGCGGGAGGCTGACCCTTCTGCGCAAAGATGGAACAGAGGTGCGAAGTGAGAATCAGAATAATAAAACAATTTTACCGGAGAGAATCAGATGAGCTATGAAGCTCTTCAGCATGGGCGTTGGGTAGGGGCGAGTAAGCGCGACTCCGCAAGCAGCTCAACGACGCGTCGCGACTTCTATTCCCCCGCACACATTCAGACAGACACATTCAAACAGACACATTCAGACAGACACATTCAGACAGACACATTCAGACAGACACATTCAGACAGACACATTCAGACGGACGCATTCAGACGGACGCATTCAGACAGACGCATTCAGACAGACGCATTCAGACAGACACATTCAGACAGACACATTCAGACAGACACATTCAGACAGACACATTCAGACGGACGCATTCAGACAGACACATTCAGACAGACACATTCAGACAGACACATTCAGACAGACACATTCAGACACATTCAGACAGACGCATTCAGACAGACACATTCAGACAGACACATTCAGACAGACACATTCAGACAGACGCATTCAGACAGACACATTCAGACAGACACATTCAGACAGACACATTCAGACAGACGCATTCAGACAGACACATTCAGACAGACACATTCAGACAGACACATTCAGACAGAAGCATTCAGACAGACACATTCAGACGGACGCATTCAGACAGATGCATTCAGACGGACGCATTCAGACGGACGCATTCAGACGGACACATTCAGACAGACGCATTCAGACATACGCATTCAGACAGACGCATTCAGACGGACGCATTCAGACGGACACATTCAGACAGACGCATTCAGACAGACGCATTCAGACAGACGCATTCAGACAGACACATTCAGACAGATGCAATCAGACGGACGCATTCAGACAGACACATTCAGACAGACACATTCAGACAGACGCATTCAGACAGACACATTCAGACAGACACATTCAGACAGACACATTCAGACAGACGCATTCAGACAGACACATTCAGACAGACACATTCAGACAGACACATTCAGACAGAAGCATTCAGACAGACACATTCAGACGGACGCATTCAGACAGATGCATTCAGACGGACGCATTCAGACGGACGCATTCAGACGGACACATTCAGACAGACGCATTCAGACATACGCATTCAGACAGACGCATTCAGACGGACGCATTCAGACGGACGCATTCAGACAGACGCATTCAGACAGACGCATTCAGACAGACGCATTCAGACAGACACATTCAGACAAATGCATTCAGACGGACGCATTCAGACGTGCGACGATGCCGGCAAACGGGGGGTCAGTCACCTGGCCCGCCCGGGGAGGTCGCGGTGATGTGTGGAGATCCGCGAGGGCCCCCTCGTGCCGGCGGCGAACGTGCTTCCGCAGCGAGCCCCGACGCTTGTAGCCGCGGCCGCAGTGAGGGCACGACAGCAGCGGCGGCGGCGGCAGCGGCGGCGCGGCAAACGAGCCGTGAGTCCTCGGGCCTAGCGGGGAGGCACGGAGCGAGGGGGCCGCTGGTGGTGCGTGAAGAGACGACGCAATCCCACCGATGTGACGGACCGCTGTCGAGTTTGGTGGTCCGTGTTGTTCACGTCGTCTGTCGTGAAAATTCGGTCACGGTTCCTACGATCGCTGTTTCATTGCTTTTATGGCCAAGCGTGGTGGTGTTTTCTTTTAGACGCTGTCGCCTCGACAGACCTGTTCTTCACCTGAGGACGGCTGCTTGTGTTGTGGCCGAAACGTCGTGAGAATTATTTTATTATGTTTTATTTTTATTATTTTATTACTTCCCTTCTACGTGACTTTACCGAAAGAACCAAGAAGATTTTATGGCTTTGTTTTGGTGATTTTCGAAAAGTGTTTTTGGTTTGGCCGTGTTTTGTTTGTTGTAGAACGGAGTTAGACTGATGGCCTTAATCTAAGTTGCACGCCTCCCTCTCATTCCGCTTCTCACTCTGCGAATGCGTCGCTTAACGGAGATGCCACCGCCTGCGTTGGCAAATACGCAATTGCCGGGTGTCTTGCGATGCCGCTGCCACAAGCGTGGCACGCCCGGCTCTGGTTGGCCCACCCCGAACCGCTGAACGTAACGATCGCTTGGTGAAATTAGCCGCAATCCAGAATAACGTTTGGCCACGTGGCCCAGGGGTAGAGAAAGTCGCTCGCAATCGGGAGGCTGCGAGTTCAAATCGTCATTTGGGGATGGGAAGTTGATTCAGCCCGTCACCGCTTTGGTCTCTCACGCCATGGGAATGTGAAATTCCCACCAGTGGCAATGAATCGGTACCCAGTGAGACGATCACAGCTGCCTCAATGCTCGCTGGAGCAGAACATATACTCTGTGGATTTAGTTCTTGTTGTTAAGTCGACAAATGCTACAAACGTGTTTTTTTTTTTATTTAAAGCTTCCGTGACTGCAGGGATTCATCTTCTTGGTTCATTCGGTAAAGTCGTCACGTAGAATGGAAGTAATAAAATAATAAAAATATAACATAATATAATAATTCTCACGACGTTTCCGCCACAACGCAAGCAGCCGTCCTCAGGTGAAAACCAGGTCTGTCGAGAAGACAGAAGACAGGTCTGTCAAGAAGACAGAAGATAGAGTCTGTCTTCTCGTCAGACCTGTTCTCCACCTGAGGACGGCTGCTTGCGTTGTGGCCGAAACGTCGTGAGAATTATTTTATTTTATTATGTTTTATTAATATTATTTTATTATTTCCCTTCTACGTGACTTTACCGAAAGAACTAAGGTGTTTTTTTTTCCCTTTCATTTTAAACACAACGCTAACAACTACGCTGTAAAGTCTGAGCACGTGCGCTCTTACCGCCACCGCCACCACCACCACCACCGCCACCACCACCGCCATCACCACCGCCACCACCACCACGGCGAGTGGCCCCACTGCCCGGCACATCGCACTCCGCCAATGTCCCGTCCTGCGCACTGCCCAGCGCCTCGGCAGTCTTGTCCACGCCGGGATTGACACCGGTCCCCTCTAAGTTCGTCTCGTCATCCTCCGCCGCCGCCGCCGCCTCCACCTCGTCTTTCTCCTCCTCTTCGTCCACCTCCTCGATGATCTGCAGCCTCTCCTCGTCGTCCTCATCCGGGTCGCGGTCTCGCATCGCCGCGCTCGCGTAGCTCGCCACTGCGACCGAGCAGAGCGGCGCGTCAGCGCGTTTGCCGACGGTTTTACCTTCAAGGGTGTCACTCAAAGGAAACAACCAGGAGGACAACTGTGGTGAACATTGCTTCACGCTCGCTTCTAAAGATCCATTGCTTTGTTATTTCGATGTAAAGCTTTCGTGACTGCAGGGATTCATCTTCTTGGTTCTTTCGGTAAAGTCACGTAGAAGAGAAATAAAAATTATATTATCATATTATTTTATTATTTTATTATATGATATTATTATATTATATTATTATATAATAATATTATTATATTATTATATTATTTTATTATATTATTTTATTATGTTTTATTTGTATTATTTTATTACTTCCCTTCTACGTGACTTTACCGAAAGAACCAAGAAGATACTTTATTATTATTAATATATTCTCCCCCCTCCCGCCCCCTCCATTCCCAGTGTGTGGTCTAGCACATCTGACACGAACATCATTTTTGTTCACCTACGTGACTTTACCGAAAAAAAACTAAGAGTATGAATCCTTGCAGTCACGAAAGCTTCAAATCTAGAACATCATCACATCGACAGCGAGGATGACCGGGCGAGACTGACGCCACGTGCTTTGCCAAGGCCAGGTTTGTTTTTCTCCCACCGTCCCACTAATGGCTTAGGTCTGTGAATAAACTTTTACATTGCGCGCAGAGGTCACAAACGTGGTTTTGATTCCTTACCCGTACCTGGCCGCACCAGGGTCGCAATTGGGTACCCGTACCCGGCCGGGTACAGGTACCCGTTCCCTACCTGTACCCGTACCCTACCCGAAATGAGTGACAAACGGTTACTCACCAGTGACTCACGGCCGACCCGTATCCGTACCCGGCCGCACCAGGGTCGCAAACGGCTACCCGTACCTGGCTGGGTACGGGTAGCCGGCTATCGGGTAGGGTACGGGTATCGGGTACCCGGTTGCGACCTCTGGTTGCGGGGGATCTGTGTGCCTATGAGGAAGTGTTCCTGCATGCGGCAAAGACTAATTCCATGCCGTTCTGGCTGACCATTCACGGTGACAGCAACGCACAGCGTTGCCACGTCTTACACGTTTTGTTTGGGGGGGTTTTATTATCCCGAAAAAGTTCGCTTAATTTTCCGACCGTACGCATATTTTTCACCGTTGCTGAAAAAATATCACTAAAAATGAACACCGCTTGTGCGGATTGAATGCAACAACAATTCACAGCGTAACCAGTGAGACGGTTCGCTTGAAAAAAGAACGTATCCTTGACTGCATTTGGTCCCCACGTGTCACTGTCACGGACCGCAGGATTTGCACATTTATTTTTTCTAACAAATAAGGCCCACTGAGTCATGTCGGTTTTTTAACAGAAGCGACCTGGCCAAAAATGATAGCTCAACAAAGCAGCCTCTGTGTAAGTTTATAGCAGCCAAATACTTTGAACGCATGTTGATTCTAAACGTAGAGGTAAACACCGGATGACCCGGAGACAAATCCACCCGCCACCATGGGGAGAACACGCAAACTCCAAATATACAGCAGCAGGCGTCAGGGTCGGGATCGAACCCACAACATCCTGTATACCAGGCGAGGTAGTTAACATCTCCTAGCCACCGTGATGATGATGAGAGAGAGAGAGACACGCAAGCTCCAAATATACAGCAGCAGACGTCAGGGTCGGGATCGAACCCACGACCTCCTGTATACCAGGCGAGGTAGTTAACATCTCCTAGCCACCGTGATGATGATGAGAGAGAGACACGCAAACTCCAAATATACAGCAGCAGGCGTTAGGGTCGGAAATGAACCCACGACCTCCTGCACACCAGGCGAGGTAGTTAACATCTCCTAGCCACTGCAGCAACCCAATCTCAATGTTCAAGGGCTCTTGTATGGTGCCATTAAAAAAACAAAACAGCATTCTTATTCTTATTAACCAGCGCTTACAATAGAGTCAATAGTTCGTTTGCAAGGTTCGAGTTCAAGGTCATTGATTAGGTATAGCCCTGTGAGCCATTCGGCTCTTGAAGGTGGTTACTGTGTTATTACTGTACGGTAGTAATACAGTAACAGAGCTGATCGACCCTCGGGGATCGATACACAAACGAGGGGTGGGATGGTGAGGCTGGCCAGCGACTTGTGGCTTCCTTGTGGCTAAACTCGCGCCATGGGAATGTGGAATTTCCACGGGCTTCTCGACGCTTCTCTGCGGTTGAAATTTTATTGTTTTAAACCGATAGTATTGGACATTAGCGACTAAGTTTTTTGCAACAGAAACTTCTTTTATTATTTCCCTTCTACGTGACTTTACCAAAAGAACCAAGAATGTGAATCCCTGCAGTCACGAAAGCTTCATATCGAAACAACCACAACAACAACACAACAACCACAACAACACACAAGATGATGGCAGATATTTAACACGTTGTTATATTTAAACAATCTAACAACACAACCACAACCACCACCACAACAACACAAGATGGCAGATATTTAACACGTTTATATTTAAACAATCTAACAAGACAACCACCACCACCACAACAACACAACAACCACAACAACAACAATATGGCAGATATTTGTCACGATGTTCATATTTAAACAATCTAACACCACCACAACAACAACAGCAAGATGGCAGATATTTGTCATGCAAGTCTTTACTTACTTCGTGTTAAACTGCAGTGTTCGTTACTGGGCTGCAACGCCACCTACTCACAACAACACAACAACAACAACACAACAACAATATGGGCAAGCTCACACGAGAGTGGGGGAGAACTTAGCAGCAGCAGCAACAACAACAACACAACAACAATATGGGCAAGCTCACACGAGAGTGGGGGAGAACTTAGCAGCAGCAGCAACAACAACAACACAACAACAACATGGGCAAGCTCACACGAGAGTGGGGGAGAACTTAGCAGCAGCAGCAACAACAACAACACAACAACAGGGACACTGGCGAATTGAATTGTCATTTGATATTTGAGCCCAGCCACTTACTGCCACCCAGTGGCTTCTGCTAAGCGCTGCTGTTGGAGTGCAAGATGACAAATCTGACCACAGCCTGGGGCACAATGGCCCATCATCATCATCATAAGCCCTTTAATAAGCATGGCCGTTGACCCTGCAGGCCACTGAGCGAGCAACCCAACGTTCCTACCAGCTCCCTCCGCAGCAGGACGATGTGTTCATACACTAACATCTATACGCAAGGCGACTTTTGGGGGTAAATAACAGCTATTGTTTTATTTTTCGATTTAAAGCTTTCGTGACTGCAGGGATTCATCTTCTTGGTTCTTTCGGTAAAGTCACGCAGAAGGGAAGTAATAAAATAATAAAAATAAAACATAATAAAATAATTCTCACGACGTTTCGGCCACAACGCAAGCAGCCGTCCTCAGGTGAAAAGCAGGTCTTAGAGCTGCCTTGTCTCCCTCGGACAACCGTGTCTCCCGTGGCCTACACAAAGAGCGGAGCAGCTGCACGAGAGAGACACGGGGAGAGAGAGACACACAGGAGAGAGACACGGGGAGAGAGACACGGGGAGAGAGAGAGACACGGGGAGAGAGACACGGGGAGAGAGACACGGGGAGAGAGACACGGGGAGAGAGACACGGGGAGAGAGACACGGGGAGTGAGACACGGGAAGTGAGAGACACGGGGGGAGAAAGACACGGGGCAAGAGACACACGGGGAGAGACACGGGGAGAGAGACATGGGAAAGAGACGTGGAGAGAAACATGGGAGAGAGACAGAGACATGGGAGAAAGACACAGGGAGAGAGACATGGGGAGAGAGAGAGACACAGGGAGAGAGACACGGGGCGAGAGACACACGGGGAGAGAGAGACACGGGGAGAGAGAAATAAGGGGAGATAGACATGGGAAAGAGACGTGGGAGAGAGACATGGGAGAGAGAGAGATATGAGAGAGAGAGTAAACTAAACTAAATATAAAAACTAAAACTCTAACTGTTTTCGTATTGACCAAGCCCCACTGACGCTTTTTGTCAGAAGTGATCAAAAATGAGATCAGCTCCACTGAGGAGGGGAACATCTTGATCGTCATCAAAGAGACACCTACAGACACCCACAGAGACCCACATACACCCATAGACACCCACAGAGACCCACATACACCCAGAGACACCCACAGACACCCAGAGAGACCCATAGAGACCCACATGCACCCATAGACACCCACAGAGACACAGAGAGACCCATAGACACTCACAGAGACCCACAGAGACCCATAGACTCCCACAGAGACCCACAGAGACCCATAGACCCACAGAGACCCGTAGACACCAGCAGACACGCACAGAGACCTACAGAGACCCACAAAGACCCACAGAGAACCACAGACACCCATAGTGACCCACAGAGACCCACCCAACCATTAATTCACCCACTCACTCTCCTAGACGCTCACTCACCCACTCACTCTCCTACACACTCACTCACCCACTCACTCTCCTACACACTCACTCACCCACTCATCCTCCCAGTCACCCACCCACTCACTCTCCTACACACTCACTCACCCACTCACTCTCCTACACACTCACTCACCCACTCATCCTCCCAGTCACCCACCCACTCACTCTCCTACACACTCACTCACCCACTCACTCTCCTACACACTCACTCACCCACTCATCCTCCCAGTCACCCACCCACTCACTCTCCTACACACTCACTCACCCACTCACTCTCCTACACACTCACTCACCCACTCACTCTCCTACACACTCACTCACCCACTCACCCTCCCAGTCACCCACCCACTCACTCACCCCAACGTTGGCTTATGGGGATGACTTCATACGCACAGAGGTAGTACACACAACAACGACCGCCATTCGTTACCACGATGCGTGTTGCCAGGCCACGTGCACGTTGAGGCCACAGGTACACACAAACACAGGTACACACAAACACAGGTACACACAAACACAGGTACACACAAACACAGGTACAAACACACACACAGGTACACACACAGGTACACACACAGGTACACACATACACAGGTACACACACACACAGGTACACACACAGTTACACACACACACAGGTACACACACAGGTACACACACACACACAGGTACACACACACAGGTACACACACACACAGGTACACACACACACAGGTACACACACAGGTACACACACACACACAGGTACACACAAACACAGGTACACACACACAGGTACACACACACAGGTACACACAAACAGGTACACACACAGGTACACACACACACAGGTACACAGGTACAAACACACAGGTACAAACACACAGGTACACACACACAGGTACACACACACACACAGGTACAAACACACAGGTACACACACAGGTACACACACACACAGGTACACACACACACAGGTACACACAGGTACACACACAGGTACACACAAACACAGGTACACAAACACATAGGTACACACACACAGGTACACACAAACAGGTAGAAACACACAGGTACACACACACACAGGTACACAAACACACAAGCACACAGGTACAAACACACAGGTACACACACACAGGTACACACACACACAGGCACACAGGTACACACACACAGGTACACACACACACAGGTACACACACAGGTACACACACACAGGTTCACACAAACACAGGTACACAAACACACAGGTACACACACACACAGGTACACACAAACACAGGTACACAAACACACAGATACACACACACAGGTACACACACAGGTACAAACACACAGGTACACACACACAGGTACACACACACAGGTACTCACACACACAGGTACACACACACACAGGTACACACAAACAGGCACACACAGGTACACACACAGGTACACACACACAGGTACACACACACAGGTAAACACACACAGGTAAACACACACACACAGGTACACACACACACAGGTACACACACACAGGTACACACACACACAGGTACACACACAGGTACACACAAACAAGTACACACACACAGGTACACACACACACAGGTACACACAGGTACACACACACAGGTACACACAAACAGGTACACACACACACATGTACACTCACACAGGTACACACACACACACAGGTACACACACACAGGTACACACACACACACAGGTACACACACACACAGGTACACACACAGTTACACACACACACAGGTACACACACAGGTACACACACACAGGTACACACACACACAGGTACACACACACAAGTACACACACACACAGGTACACACACACAGGTATGCACACACAGGTACGCACGGATACAGCCTATTGATGACAATGTTATCCCAATGGAAATCGACTCCATATGCCCATTCCTCTACAATCGATTCCTAATGTAATCCCAACACAGCCTTACCATCAACACCACCATCATCACTGCCATCACCACCATCACCACCACTTCACCATCACCACCACTATCACCATCACCACCATCAGCATCACCATCACCACCACCATCACTATCATCACCATCAATGCCATCACCACCATCACCACCACCATCACCACCACCATCACCACCATCACCATCAGCATCACCATCATCACTGCCATCACCACCATCACCACCACTTCACCATCACCACCACTATCACAATCACCACCACTATCACTATCACCACCATCACTGCCATCACCACCACTATCACCACCAGCATCACCACCATCACCACCATCACCATCATCACTGCCATCACCACCATCACCACCACCATCAGCATCACAATCATCACTGCCATCACCACCATCACCACCACTTCACCATCACCACCACTATCACCATCACCACCACTATCACTATCACCACCATCACTGCCATCATCACCATCACCACCATCACCACCACTATCACTATCACCACCATCACCACCACCACCAATACTCACCTTCAGTAGTTAATATCAGCTACCACCATCACCAGAAATGACTCCACACGAGTCAATATGCTAATGAGCACTCGCCCCTCCCACCCACCGGCTCATTTGCATAAACCACGCCCACAACCATCACCTTGTGATGACGTCACACACACACAAAGACCCCCCGTGTAGCCTGTAACAGACTGTAGGGGCAAGTGCTGTTAGCGAGTAGCACCTGTGAAGGCTGGAACGGTACACGAGGGGGTGGGTGGTCAGCACTACGCCCGACCGCCTTTGTCTCCCCAGTGGCGATGTTGACTACACACCGCACCACGAACTCATTTGAGGCCGAGTCGACCTAGGGGAGGCCCAGGACCGGTAGCAACAGTGAATCCCCAGGTACAGCCTGGGAGATTGATTGGTCCACACCCGAGAGAGCTTTGGGTGTGGACCAATCAGGACAGTGCACACATGATCAGAGTTGTGTGTCTTGTTTGCATTAAGGCCGCAGGTATTGTGGCCAATGCAAACATGACTCTTCGTAAAAAGGTGTCAGTTTTGGAACCTAATTTTCCAGTAAAAAATATGATAATTGGTTTTTTACCCTTCTATCTGGCAACAAAACTGACACCTTTTTTACAAGGAGTCATGTTTGCATAGACAGCAATACCTGCAGTCATAATACAAACAAAAGAACATAACATATACATTGTCCTTGAAGTTGATTGGTCCACACCCGAGACAGCTTTCCTTAGAGCCTAGTCTCACATGATGTTGGACCAGATGACGCCAAAAGGCGCACAACTCAATACAGTGCACCATCAGAGTATGAGAGCTCGGGGTGAAGCATTTACACCATTGGAACCTCATTTGCCAGTAAAAATATGATAGTTGGTTTTTTACCCTTCTATCTGGCAACAAAACTGACACCTTTTTTACGAGGAGTCATGTTTGAATAGACCACAATACCTGCAGCCATAATGCAAACAAAAAACATAACTCTGATGATGATATGCACTGTCCTTGAAGTTGATTGGTCCACACCCGAGACAGCTTTCCTTAGACAGCTTTCCTTGTCTATGCAAACATGACTCCTTGTAAAAAAAAGTGTCAGTTTTGTTGCCAGATAGAAGGGTAAAAACCAATGATCAGTTATGGCCATTTCAGAGAGAGTGTTTTGTGTGTTTGTGCTGCCTCGGCCCTGCTATTACTACTGCTGCTACTGCTGCTGTTGCTACTACTACTGCTGCTGCTACTGCTGCTATTACTACTACTGCTGCTGCTACTACTGCTGCTGCTGCTACTACTACTGCTGCTGCTACTGCTGCTGCTACTACTACTGCTGCTGCTACTGCTACTACTGCTGCTGCTGCTACTGCTACTGCTGCTACTGCTGCTGCTACTACTGCTGCTACTGCTGTTGCTGCTACTGCTGCTGGTACTACTGCTGCTACTGCTGTTGCTGCTACTGCTGCTGCTACTACTACTACTGCTGCTGCTACTGCTGCTGCTACTGCTACTACTGCTGCTGCTGCTACTACTACTGCTGCTACTACTACAGCTACTACTGCTGCTGCTACTACTACTACTGCTGCTACTACTGCTGCTGCTACTACTACTACTGCTGCTGCTACTGCTACTACTGCTGCTACTACTGCTACTGCTACTACTGCTGCTCCTCTCTGCGAACTTTCGGCGTCTCGTGAGGCAAGTGGAGAGTTTCACCGCCACCACTGCCAATGTCTTCTTGATCGCTCCCACTCCATGTTAGCAGGCAGGGTGTTTGTACGTCCGGAGTGGCACCCGCACGTGTGGCCACGACTACGGCGTTCCGCCTCCCGGTACGAGTTGAGACGCCTCATCATCATCAGCAGCAGCATCATCAGCATCATCATCATCAGCATCATCATCATCAGCAACAGCAGCATCATCATCAGCAGCAGCAGCATCATCATCAGCAGCAGCAGCATCATCAGCAGCAGCAGCAGCAGCATCATCATCATCAGCAGCAGCAGCAGCAGCATCATCATCAGCAGCAGCATCATCATCATCAGCAGCAGCATCATCAGCAGCAGCATCATCATCATCAGCAGTAGCAGCAGCATCATCACCATCATCAGCAGCAACAAGGGATCTCTTCTATACAAAACCCTTGACTATACAGCTTACACACACACACATACACAGCTACACACACAGAGATTACACACATACATATACACAGCTACACACATACACACAGATTACACACACACATATACACAGCTACACACATATGTAGTGGTGGTATTGACGTGCGCCGACAGTGATGGATCACGGGGCGCGGGGTTGGGCACGCGATGTGGGCGTGGTATGGACGCGCGCGCCGGTGGTAAGGCGCGCTGACACAAGCTGGGAAAAGAGGATCGTAGCGAGTGCGCAGTGATTGGTCAGATAAGTGGGTGCTCTCAGCGACGTCCGCAGGAGGGGTATAAAGGGAGACGCGCGAGAGCACTCGTGGTCAGTGTTAACCAGTTGAAGACCGAAGACGGGGTGGAGGAGGTAGTGGCCCGAGACCCCTAGTCCCGCCGTCCTTGTGAGGACCGGGGCCCTGTGCGGCTCGGAGCCGAAACTGGGGGACCGTAGTCCGACGCCCGTGTGGGTCGGGACGATGGTACCCAGAGCCGAGACGGGCACCCCGGCTGGGTGTGTCCCGGAAGGCTACGGGGCGTAAGAGCCCGTGTCAGTATAGCTGAGTGGGTGTTAGTCACCCGAGTAGCTGAGTGGGTGTTGGTCACCCGTGTAGCTGAGTGGGTGTTAGTCACCCGTGTAGCTGAGTGGGTGTTGGTCACCCGTGTAGCTGAGTGGGTGTTAGTCACCCGTGTAGCTGAGTGGGTGTTAGTCACCCGTGTAGCTGAGTGGGTGTTAGTCACCCGTGTAGCTAAGTGGGTGTTAGTCACCCGTGTAACGAAGTGGGTGTTAGTCATCCGTGTAACTACAAGTTGGTGAAAATAAAGAGTGTGCTACCCGTGAAGTCGTCTCCTGCCGAGTTACTACATTACACATGCACACACAGCTGTTAAGAGTTTGATGTTTTATTGATTCACAGAGTCGGTGCACATCACGAGTTTCCGTACTCGACTGTCACAGAGACACACAGAGACACACACACAGAGACATAGACACACACAGAGAGACACACACAGACACACACGCAGAGACACACAGAGACACATGCAGAGACACAGACACACAGAGACACACAGAGACACATGCAGAGACACAGACACACACACAGAGACACACATAGACACACACACAGAGACACACACAGACACACGCAGAGACGCACAGAGACACACACACAGAGACACACACGCAGAGACGCACAGACACACACAGAGACACACATGCAGAGACACAGACACACACACAGAGACACACACAGACACACACACACAGAGACATAGACACAACAACAACCGCCATTCGCCACTAAGTGGCGGTGACGTCACCACGATGCTTGTGCCAGGCCAAGTGCACCTTGAGGCCACGTGAAGTGTCGAAAGCCCGCTGGCAGGAGGTCACGGGGCAGACCCAGGTGCCACGGGTCGACTGACCGAGATGACCGAGATGACTGGCTGATGCACCACCTGTGCCCCCTACTGTGCCAACTTGCTGTGCTTTAGCCACCCGGCGCTCCGCTCGTTGTTGTGAGCGTCGCTCCTCCGCCCTCCGTTGTTGTTGGAGGGCGACTGCCTCCAACTGCCCAGTAGCGTCCTTCACGAGCCTCCTCCACTGAGGCCGATCTTGACACCGCTGGTACCAGTCATCGGCAAGTCCACTCAGCTCCACGTCCTCCTGTACCACATCACTCCATCTCTTCTCCAGCCCGTGCCGCGCCCGTCTAGCCCCCTCGATCCGGCCGAACAAAAGCTGTTTAGGCATGCGGTGGCTGGGCATGCGGGCTACATGACCCAGCCAACGCAGCCTTGCCTGCCGGAGGAGCTCACTGATGGGACTTTGCCCAGATCTTTCAAGGATTTGTGAGCTCCTCACACAATCCAGCCTGGTTAAACCCAGGATGGATCGTAGGCAGGCCAGCCTAAATGTTTCCAACCGGCGAAGATGCTCCACCAGGGGGGTCCACGTCTCGCAAGCGTAGAGAAGGGAGGGAATGACCGTGGCCGAGAAGACCTGAAGCTTCGTGCGGAGCGACAGACCAGGTAGCTTCCACACAGCGTTACGCAACCGATGAAAATATATTGCCGCTCGACTGATTCGGAGTGAGACCTCTGCTGATAGACTGGAGCCGGTCATAAGCACACTGCCCAGGTATGGGAAACTCTCCACTCTCTCCACAACTGCCCCATCACCAATTGGGAGTTGTGGGGGTGGAGTGTCCGATGGTACAAAATACCCAGGCAGGTGCTTAGTTTTGGTGGGGCTGATGGTAAGGCCCCACCTCTTAGTGGCACGCTCCAGTCTCAGCAGCAGCGCCTCCAACTCCTCTTCTGAATGAGCAGCTATTACCAAATCATCGGCATACATAACGTGGTTGACCAATAGGGAGCCATCCCTTGATCGCACCCGGGCGTCGATCAGCCTCCCATTATATCTGTACCAAATGGAAATTCCCCCGGTACAGCTATTGAAGGCTTCACGAACTACGCGGTCAAAATAGATGTTAAATAATGTGGGAGCCAGAGGACATCCCTGTCGCACCCCAAGGTGTACAGGGAAAGGCTCCGACTCCCGGCCACGTAGTTTTACCCGGGCCCGCTCACCATCATGAAGGTCCTTAATGATCGTGAGCAGAGGGTCAGGGACTCCGAAAGCACGAAGAACAACCCAGAGCCCAGTCCTACTGATGGTATCATAGGCCTTGACCAGGTCAATAAAGCAGAGATGTAGGTCTTTTTGGAATTCCCTACACCTCTGCTGTAGCAGACGGACAGAAAATATGGCATCTGTGCAGGACCGCCCTTTCCTGAAACCGCATTGGGGCTCCGCAAGCCTCTCCTCAGCGTGCCTAGCAAGGCGATGTTGAATAATCCTTGCCAGGACCTTACCCGGCACACTGAGGAGTGAGATGCCCCTGTAGTTGTTACAGTCGGTACGGTCCCCCTTCTTAAAGAGGGGAACCACCAGGGCATCCTTCCAGTCCTGCGGAACCCGTCCAGTGGTCCAGACTGTTGTTATGATGTCATATAGGGCAGTCTGTGCACAAACGCCACCCTCCCTCAGCATTTCGCTTGGGAGATCATCTCTGCCCGGTGCCTTTCCTGGTCTCAGACTCCGGATCGCCTTCAGTACTTCCTCAACAGATGGCACCTCAGCCAGCCACTCACAGGGGGTGACCTCTTCCAATATTTGAGGCACCGCAGCCTCAGCAGGGTTATCACCACTTTGTGCCATGATGTTTTCCTGGCTGAGAGAATTTCCCTCCCCCAGGACCTCACAGAAATGCTCAGCAAATCTGCAAACCTGTTCCTGGGGGTCGGAGATTGGATCACCGTTTTTCCTCTAATGATGGTAATAGGTGTGGCGCTGCAGGTTACTTTTTTGATGGAGTTAAATAGTGATTTGTGATCACGGGCCACTGAGGCAGACTCCATCTCCTCAGCAACCCGCGACCACCACCCATCCTTACAGCGCCTGACGGCTCTCCGAACTTCCGAGCGAAGGCTGCGGTAAACCTCCTCATTCTCTGACGTGGGATGCTGTAGGCGATGAGAGTGGGCCTGACGCTTTTTCTCAATTAACCTGAACACCTCCTCTGTCAGCCAGGGTTTCTGGGGAGGTCTGGACCGCGTACCCAAAGCAGCCATTGCAGCTGCATGAGTCACAGTCTTAAACCTCGCCCATTTCCCCTCGACATCAGGTGGAGTGGGGGACGATGCCAACCCCAGCTGCAAGCGATGATGAAATTCTCGCTTGCAACTTTCATCAGCTAACCGAGACCAGGCCACTTTTGGTTGGAATGGGATCCTGGGTGTACACCCACCACCGGAGTGGAAGAAAGGCAGGCGCATCTTACAGATGACTAGTCGATGGTCAGAGGACAGATCAGCTCCACGGTAGGTCCTGGACATAGACACACACACAGAGACACACACACACACAGAGACACACAGACACACGCACAGAGACACACACACGCAGTGACACAGACACACACACACAGTGACACACACACAGAGACACACACACAGAGACATAGACACACACAGAGACACACACACAGAGACATAGACACACACACAGAGACACACACACAGAGACATGGACACACAGAGACACAGACACACACATAGACACACACACAGAGACACACGCAGAGACACACACACACAGAGACACACACACAGAGACAGACACACACAGAGAGACACACACAGACACACACGCAGAGACACACAGAGACACACATGCAGAGACACAGACACACACACAGAGACATAGACACACACAGACACACACACAGAGACACAGACACACACAGAGACGACATGGACACACACGTAGACATGCAGAGACACACACACACAGAGACATGGACACACACGCAGAGACACGTAGAGACACACAGAGACATGCACGCAGAGACACAAAGACACGCAGAGACATAGACACAGACACACCGTTACAGACACAGACACACGCAGAGACACAGACACGCACAGAGACTGGCAGTTGATGCTGCAGCTGCTGCATAGAGTTTGTGTCTCTCTTGTCTTTCTGTTGTCGAGTGGATTTTCTTTCCGGGCCCTCTGGTTTTCCCCTCCACATTTGAGAGACGTGAGTTGCTAGAGTCTTTGCCAACTGCTATAAAGGTTCACGTGATGATGATGATGAACCTCATTGGTAGAACTATCATCGGTAATGCCCAGGTCAGGGCCTTCGAAAAGAGAGCTTACACACACAGCATCTCAATGAGGCCCTTGCCCGCTAAAATAAAACGCGGTCTAGTTTCTAGTTCAAGTCTCGTGCACAACAACAACAACATCATCACGATGCGCCCACCTGCTCAGAGCAGTTCCAGCCCAGGTAAGTGAACTTGCCACTTTTATTACCATCACCAGCACCACCACCAGCACCACAATGTCTCCCCCAGCAAACAACAAAACAGCTGGGCAGGCAGCCTCACTCACTCACGGGGCAGGCAGCCAGGCAGGGAGAGACGAGGCCACGTCTCCTCCAACGCTGGGACACGTGGCGACGACAAACAGAACCGCGATGGGCAAAGCGACCACCCCCACTCCCCCCGAGTCGAACGGACGACGCTTTTCTGTCGATTCTCTCGGATAGTTCTGGAAAATATATTATGGACCTGCCCTCAACAACGCACACTCACACTCACCACCACCCACCACTACCCTCACCACCACCACCCTCACCACCACCACCCTCACCACCACCACCCACCACACTCACCACCACCCACCACCACCCTCACCACCACCCACCCACCACCACCACCCACCACCCTCACCACCACCCTCACCACCACCACCCACCACCACCCACCCACCACCACCCACCACCACCCTCACCACTCTGTGTGGTGAGTCTGTGGGTCTCTGTGTGATGGGTCTCTGTGTGGTGAGTCTGTGGGTCTCTGTGTGAGTCTGTGGGTCTCTGTGTGGTGAGTCTGTGGGTCTCTGTGTGAGTCTGTGGGTCTCTGTGTGATGAGTCTGTGGGTCTCTGTGTGGTGAGTCTGTGGGTCTCTGTGTGGTGAGTCTGTGGGTCTCTGCTGTGTGAGTCTGTGGGTCTCTGTGTGGTGAGTCTGTGGGTCTCTGCGTGGTGAGTCTGTGGGTCTCTGCTGTGTGAGTCTGTGGGTCTCTGTGTGAGTCTGTGGGTCTCTGTGTGATGAGTCTGTGGGTCTCTGTGTGGTGAGTCTGTGGGTCTCTGTGTGGTGAGTCTGTGGGTCTCTGCTGTGTGAGTCTGTGGGTCTCTGTGTGGTGAGTCTGTGGGTCTCTGTGTGGTGAGTCTGTGGGTCTCTGTGTGGTGAGTCTGTGGGTCTCTCTGTGTGGTGAGTCTGTGTGGCGAGTCTCTGCGTGGTGAGTCTGTGGGTCTCTATGTGAGTCTGTGGGTCTCTGTGTGGTGAGTCTGTGGGTCTCTGTGTGGTGAGTCTGTGGGTCTCTGTGTGGTGAGTCTGTGGGTCTCTGTGTGGTGAGTCTGTGGGTCTCTGAGTGGTGAGTCTGTGGGTCTCTGAGTGGTGAGTCTATGGGTCTCTGTGTGGTGAGTCTATGGGTCTGTGTGTAGTGAGTCTGTGGGTCTCTGTGTGGTGAGTCTGTGGGTCTCTGTGTGGTGACTCCGTGGGTCTCTGTGTGGTGAGTCTGTGGGTCTCTGAGTGGTGAGTCTGTGGGTCTCTGAGTGGTGAGTCTATGGGTCTCTGTGTGGTGAGTCTGTGGGTCTCTGTGTGGTGAGTCTGTGGGTCTCTGAGTGGTGAATCTGTGGGTCTCTGAGTGGTGAGTCTATGGGTCTCTGTGTGGTGAGTCTGTGGGTCTCTGTGTGGTGAGTCTGTGGGTCTCTGAGTGGTGAGTCTGTGGGTCTCTGAGTGGTGAGTCTATGGGTCTCTGTGTGGTGAGTCTGTGGGTCTCTGAGTGGTGAGTCTGTGGGTCTCTGAGTGGTGAGTCTATGGGTCTCTGTGTGGTGAGTCTGTGGGTCTCTGTGTGGTGAGTCTGTGGGTCTCTGTGTGGTGACTCTGTGGGTCTCTGTGTGGCGAGTCTTTGGGTCTCTGTGTGAGTACCGGACATCACACAACTAAAAGCTTCAATATAAAGTCGGGGTGAGGGGGGTGGGTGGTAAATAACTTTTCACCATCAATATAACAACAGCAACAAGGACGGTACTACTACAGTGGCCGCTTTGCCCACAAACACACAAACTTCCGACTCCGACTCTTGACACCTCATCCTCCACCTCTTCTCCTCTTACACCTCCGTCTCCGCGTGCCGCTCTGTCATCCGCGCCGTGGCGGCCTCCTCGTCGCTGGAGGGAGCGGAGAAAGTAGGCGAGGGTGATGCGCACGTACCGGGCAGCGCGTGAGAGTTGCACGCACAGTGGAACTTATTCGCGCCCGTTTCGTAGACTAAACATTTCTAATTCGGAAGACGTCACGCGACCACCGAATAAACATCGGCGGGCGTCGTCAAGGGTGGGGATCGAACCCACGACCTCCTGCGTGCCAGGCGAGGTGGTCAACATCTCTCAGTGTCTGGCATTGAACCCACGACCTCCTGCGTGCCAGGCGAGGTGGTCAACATCTCTCAGTGTCTGGCATTGAACCCACGACCTCCTGCGTGCCAGGCGAGGTGGTCAACATATCTCAGTGTCTGGGATTGAACCCACGACCTCCTGCGTGCCAGGCGAGGTAGTCAACATCTCTCAGTGTCTGGCATTGAACCCACGACCTCCTGCGTGCCAGGCGAGGTGGTCAACATATCTCAGTGTCTGGGATTGAACCCACGACCTCCTGCGTGCCAGGCGAGGTGGTCAACATCTCTCAATGTCTGGCATTGAACCAACGACCTCCTGCGTGCCAGGCGAGGTGGTCAACATCTCTCAGTGTCTGGGATTGAACCCACGACCTCCTGCGTGCCAGGCGAGGTAGTCAACATCTCTCAGTGTCTGGGATTGAACCCACAACCTCCTGCGTGTCAGGCGAGGTGGTCAACATCTCTCAGTGTCTGGCATTGAACCCACGACCTCCTGCGTGCCAGGCGAGGTGGTCAACATCTCTCAATGTCTGGCATTGAACCAACGACCTCCTGCGTGCCAGGCGAGGTGGTCAACATCTCTCAGTGTCTGGGATTGAACCCACGACCTCCTGCGTGCCAGGCGAGGTAGTCAACATCTCTCAGTGTCTGGGATTGAACCCACGACCTCCTGCGTGTCAGGCGAGGTGGTCAACATCTCCCAGTGTCTGGGATTGAACCCACGACCTCCTGCGTACCAGGCGAGCTGGTCAACATCTCTCAGTGTCTGGGATTGAACCCACGACCTCCTGCGTGCCAGGCGAGGTGGTCAACATCTCCCAGTGTCTGGGATTGAACCCACGACCTCCTGCGTGCCAGGCGAGGTAGTCAACATCTCTCAGTGTCTGGGATTGAACCCACGACCTCCTGCGTACCAGGCGAGCTGGTCAATATCTCTCAGTGTCTGGCATTGAACCCACGACCTCCTGCGTGTCAGGCGAGGTGGTCAACATCTCTCAGTGTCTGGCATTGAACCCACGACCTCCTGCGCGCCAGGCGAGGTGGTCAACATCTCTCAATGTCTGGCATTGAACCAACGACCTCCTGCGTGCCAGGCGAGGTGGTCAACATCTCTCAGTGTCTGGGATTGAACCCACGACCTCCTGCGTGCCAGGCGAGGTAGTCAACATCTCTCAGTGTCTGGGATTGAACCCACGACCTCCTGCGTGTCAGGCGAGGTGGTCAACATCTCCCAGTGTCTGGGATTGAACCCACGACCTCCTGCGTACCAGGCGAGCTGGTCAACATCTCTCAGTGTCTGGGATTGAACCCACAACCTCCTGCGTGCCAGGCGAGGTGGTCAACATCTCCCAGTGTCTGGGATTGAACCCACGACCTCCTGCGTGCCAGGCGAGGTAGTCAACATCTCTCAGTGTCTGGGATTGAACCCACGACCTCCTGCGTGCCAGGCGAGCTGGTCAACATCTCTCAGTGTCTGGGATTGAACCCACGACCTCCTGCGTGCCAGGCGAGGTGGTCAACATCTCCCAGTGTCTGGGATTGAACCCACGACCTCCTGCGTGCCAGGCGAGGTAGTCAACATCTCTCAGTGTCTGGGATTGAACCCACGACCTCCTGCGTGCCAGGCGAGGTGGTCAACATCTCTCAGTGTCTGGGATTGAACCCACGACCTCCTGCGTTCCAGGCGAGGTGGTCAACATCTCTCAGTGTCTGGGATTGAACCCACGACCTCCTGCGTTCCAGGCGAGGTAGTCAACATCTCTCAGTGTCTGGGATTGAACCCACGACCTCCTGCGTGCCAGGCGAGGTGGTCAACATCTCTCAGTGTCTGAGATTGAACCCACGACCTCCTGCGTGCCAGGCGAGGTGGTCAACATCTCTCAGTGTCTGGGATTGAACCCACGACCTCCTGCGTACCAGGCGAGGTGGTCAACATCTCTCAGTTTCTGGGATTGAACCCACGACCTCCTGCGTGCCAGGCGAGGTGGTCAACATCTCTCAGTGTTTGGGATTGAACCCACGACCTCCTGCGTGCCAGGCGAGGTGGTCAACATCTCTCAGTTTCTGGGATTGAACCCACGAACTCCTGCGTACCAGGCGAGGTGGTCAAGAACTCTCAGTGTCTGGGATGGTGGTGGTGGCGGTGGTGATGATGGTGGTGGCGGTGGTGGCGGCGGCGGTGGTGGCGGTGATGGTGGCGGTGATGGTGGTGGTGGTGACGGTGGTGGTGATGATGATGGTGGTGGCGGTGGTGATGATGATGGTGGTGGTGGCGGTGATGGTGGTGGTGATGATGATGATGGTGGTGGTGGCGGTGGCGGTGACGATGGTGGTGGTGGCGGTGGTGGTGACGGTGGTGACGGTGGTGGTGATGGTGGTGGTGGCGGTGGTGGCGGTGGTGGCGGTGGTGGTGGTGGTGGCGGTGGTGGTGACGGTGGTGGTGGTGACGGTGACGGTGGTGGTGGCAGTGGTGGTGGCGGTGGTGATGATGATGGTGGTGGTGGTGATGGTGGTGGCGGTGGTGGTGACGGTGGTGGTGGTGGCGGTGGTGGTGGCAGTGGTGGTGGCGGTGGTGCTGGTGGCGGTGGTGATGGTGGTGGTGATGATGATGATGGTGGTGGTGGCGGTGGTGGTGGCGGTGGTGGTGGTGGTGATGGTGGTGACGGTGGTGGCGGTGGTGATGATGATGGTGGTGGTGGCGGTGGTGTTGGTGGTGGTGGTGTTAGTGTTGGTGGTGGTGTTGGTGATGATGATGGTGATGGTGGTGGCGGTGGTGTTGGTGGTGGTGGTGTTAGTGTTGGTGTTGGTGGTGGTGGTGTTAGTGTTGGTGGTGATGGTGGCTGTGGTGATGATGATGGTGGTGGTGGCGGTGGTGTTGGTGGTGGTGGTGTTGGTGATGGTGTTAGTGTTGGTGGTGATGGTGGCTGTGGTGTTGGTGGTGGTGGTGGCGATGGTGTTGGTGTTGGTGGTGTTAGTGTTGGTGGCTACCTGCACTCGGCAGAGACGGCATCTCTCTCAGGCACCAGGCTCGGGGAGCTCCCTCCTTGCTCGTCCGCTGGGGAACGAGAACATCGCGCAGAGTGCGGAGAGAAACTCACGAGGCACGTGAGTGCGGAGCAAACTCCAAATACACACCAGCAGCAGCAGCAGCAGCAGGCGTCGTCAGGGTCGTGATCGAACCCACGACCTCCCGTGTACCAGGCGAGGCAGTCAACATCTCATAGCCACCACAACGCCACCACAACACTCACCGTCAACATCTCATAGCCACCACAACGCTCACCGGCAACATCTCATAGCCACCACAACGCCACCACAACACTCACCGTCAACATCTCATAGCCACCACAACGCTCACCGGCAACATCTCATAGCCACCACAACGCCACCGCAACGCTCACCGTCAACATCTCATAGCCACCACAACGTCACCACAACGTCACCACAACGCCACCACAACGCTCACCGTCAACATCTCATAGCCACCACAACGCCACCACAACGCTCACCGTCAACATCTCATAGCCACCACAACGTCACCACAACGCCACCACAACGCTCACCGTCAACATCTCATAGCCACCACAACACTCACCGCCACGTTTGCCGGCACTCCGTGTGCCCCACGTGGTGCACACCACGAAGGGGAGGATCGCCAGCACCGCTATGGCCGCCATCAAGCTGATGGAGGCGCTGCCGCCACCGGCGGGGAGCGTCGCCTCGTCTCCCGTAGACACCGCGGACGAGGGTCGGGAGGAGCGGGAGGTGGCGGCGGTGGTGGCGGCTACGGGATTGGGGACACACGCGGGGAGATACGGTGAGACGCGGGGAGACAGATAAAGACAGAGAGAGACAGACACAGACAGAGAAACAGAGAGAGACAGGGAGACACAGACAGAGAGACACAGTGAGACAGATACAGACAGAGAGACAGAGAGAGAGACAGGGAGACACAGACAGAGAGACACAGTGAGACAGATACAGACAGAGAGACAGAGAGAGAGACAGGGAGACACAGACAGAGAGACACAGTGAGACAGATACAGACAGAGAGACAGAGAAAGACAGAGAGACACAGACAGAGAGACACAGTGAGACAGATACAGACAGAGAGACAGAGAGAGAGACAGGGAGACACAGACAGAGAGACACAGCGAGACAGATACAGACAGAGAGACAGGGAGACACAGACAGAGAGACACAGTGAGACAGATACAGACAGAGAAACAGAGAGACAGGGAGACACAGACAGAGTGGGATGCTGATCAGTGTTGTTGTATGAGGTTAGTGATGAGGTTTTGGTCTTCATCACTTTTCTGTGTCTGTCTTGTGTGTGTCTCTGTGTGTCTGTGTTTGTCTGTGTGTGGCAGTGTCTGTCCGTGTGTGTCTGTGTGTGTCTGTGGCTGTCTGTTTGTCTGTGTGTGTGGCCTGGCACAAGCGTCGTGGTGATGTCACCACCACTTAGTGGCAAATGGCGGTTGTTGTTGTCTGTGTGTGGCTGTGTGTGTCTGTCTGTGTCTGTGTGTCTGTCTGTGTGTGTCTGTCTGTGTCTGTGTGTCTGTCTGTGTGTACCGTTCCGGCCTTCATAGGTGCTCGCTAACAGCACTTGCCCCTACAGTCTGTTAAGGCTATACGGGGGATCTTTATCTGCCTGTGTCTGTCTGTGTGTGTCTGTCTATGTGTGTCTGTGTGTCTATTCAACATCGCCTTGCCAGGCACACTGAGGAGAGGCTTGCGTAGCCCAAATGTGGTTTCAGGAAAGGGCGGTCCTGCACAGATGCCATATTTTCTGTCCGTCTGCTACAGCAGAGGTGGAGGGAATTCCAACAAGACCTACATCTCTGCTTTATTGACCTGGTCAAGGCCTATGATACCATCAGTAGGCCTGGGCTCTGGGTCATTGTTCGTGCTTTTGCAGTCCCTGACCCTCTGCTCACGATTATTAAGGACCTTCGTGATGGTGAGCGGGCCCGGGTAAAACTACGTGGCTGGGAGTCAGAGCCATTCCCTTTTTACCTTGGGGTGCAACAGAGATGTCCTCTAGCTCCCACATTATTGAACATCTATTTTGACCACGTAGTTCGTGAAGCCTTCGATGGCTGTACCAGAGGAATTTCCATCTGGTACAGATACAATGGGAGGCTGATTGATGCCCAGGTGCGGTCAAGGGATAGCTCCCTATTGCTCAACCATGTTATGTATGCCGATGATCTAGTAATTGCTGCTCACTCAGAGGAGGATTTGGAGGCGCTGCTGCTGAGACTGGAGCGTGCCACTAAGAGGTGGGGCCTTACCATCAGACCCACCAAAACTAAGCACCTGCCTGGGTATTTTGTACCATTGGACACTCCACCCCCACAACTCCCATTTGGTGATGGGGCAGTTGTGGAGAGAGTGGAGAGTTTCCCATACCTGGGCAGTGTGATCATGGCCGGCTCCGGTTTAACAGCAGAGGTCTCACTCCGAATCAGTCAAGCGGCAATATCTTTTCATTGGTTGTGTAACGGTGTGTGGAAGCTACCTGGTCTGTTGCTCTGCACGAAGCTTCAGATCTTCTCGGCCACAATCATTCCCTCCCTTCTCTACGCTTGCGAAAAGTGGACCCCCCTAATGGAACATATTCGCCGCTTAAAAACATTAAGGCTGGCCTGCCTACGATCCATCCTGGGTTTAACCAGGCTGGATTGTGTGAGGAGCTCATAAATCCCAGAAAGATCTGGACAAAGTCCCATCGGTGAGCTCCTCCGCCAGGCAAGGCTGCGTTGGCTGGGTCATTTGAGGCTGAGTCGACCTAGGGGAGGCCCGGGACCGGTTCAGATAATCGTCACTGGTGTTGGCCGTGAGCGGGAATCGAACTCGTGTCGCCGGGTTCATAGCGCAGTGCGCTAACCGCTGCACTACCGCTCCCCACCCTCACTCACACACCCACTCACTCACTCACCCACCCACCCACTCACCCACCCACCCACCCACTCACCCACCCACCCACTCACACACCCACTCACTCATACACTCACCCACCCACCCACTCACCCATCCACTCACCCACCCATCCCACCCACTCACCCACTCACTGACACACTCACCCACCCACTCACCCACCCACTCACCCACTCACTGACACACTCACCCACCCACTCACTCAACCACCCACCCACTCACCCACCCACTCACCCACCCACCCACTCACCCACCCACCCACTCACCCACTCACCCACGGCGCTGTGTGGTGGAGGGACGGAGACACACGACAGGGGAGACCACTCCCCTGTCTTCCACCGCGGGTAGTTGACTACGACTCTCACGCGGACGCAGTACTCAGCGGCGCCTGCAGGCTGAGGCAGCGCGTGGCGGTAGCGACATCCCACAAAGCGCTCCTGGCAGGAGCAAGCAGATGGTCTCAGTGTGCTGCGTTACGTGGATGACACGTCGGTGGTCTGGCCACACAGCAAAGATACACTGAGCGCGTTTCTAAATCATCTCAACTCGCAAAACCCATCCATCCAAACACACACACATGTACATTGGCCACGTTCTATTTACGTGACAACCCTCACGAGTTGGCTGTGTCGGGTGGTCGCGGGTTTTAACGACACATCATTTATATATTTACGTGATCTAACCCAAAAACCTCTTTTGGATGATATTGGTCGCGAAGCCTGCTACGTGTTAACCTGAGTATCATCATCAACAGTAGTAGCAGCAGCAGCAGCAATAGCATCATCAGTAGTAGCAGCAGCAGCAGCAATAGCATCATCAGTAGTAGCAGCAGCAGCAATAGCATCATCAGTAGTAGCAGCAGCAGCAATAGCATCATCATCAGTAGTAGCAGCAGCAGCAATAGCATCATCATCAGTAGTAGTAGCATCACCACCCACCCACTCAACCACCCACTCAACCACCCACTCAACCACCTACTCAACCGCCCACCCACTCACTCACCCACCCACCCACTCACTCACCCACCCACTCACCCACCCACTCACCCACCCACCCACCCACCCACCCACTCACCCACCCACCCACCCACTCACCCACCCACCCACCCACTCACTCACTCACCCACCCACCCACCCACCCACCCACCCACCCTCCCACTCACTCACTCACTCACCCACCCACCCACTCACTCACTCACCCACCCACTCACTCACACCCACTCCCTCACACCCACTCATTCACCCACCCACTCACCCACTGACTCACCCACTCACCCACCCACCCACTCACTCACCCACTCACACACCCACCCACCCACTCAAACACCCATCCACTCACTCACCCACCAACCCACCCACCTACCCACTCACCCACCCACCTAACCACCACCCACTCACCCACCCAACCACCACTCACCCACTCACCCACCCACCCACTCATCCACCCACTCACTCACCCACCCACTCACTCACCCACCCACCCACCCACTCACCCACCCACCCACCCACTCACCCACTCACTCACCCGCTCACCCACCCACCCACTCACCCACTCACCCACCCACCCACTCACCCACTCACTCACTCACTCACCCACCCACCCACTCACCCACCCACTCACTCACCACTCATTCACCCACTCACCCACCCACTCACTCACCACTCATTCACCCACCCACCCACTCACTCACCACTCACTCACCCACCCACCCACTCACCCACCCACCCACTCACCCACCCACTCACTCACCACTCATTCACCCACTCTCACCGTGCTAGTGACACCCCTCCTTGTGGAGACCTCGGCTTGCAGATGGTAGTGCACGTCACTCTGCGCCATCCTCCTCCTCCACTCGCTGCTCATGGAGACCCGCACGGACAGCTCCCACGCCTTCCGCTCTCCCTCATTGTCGTCGTCGTCATCGTCGTCATAAAACTCATTGTCGTCGTCATCACCGTCACCACCATCACCGCCATCATCATCATCACCGTCACCGCCATCACCGCCATCATCATCATCATCATCAGCGTCACCGCCATCACCGTCACTGCCATCACCGCCATCACCGCCACCGCCATCACCGTCGGCCCCATCACCGCCATCACTGTCACCACCATCACCCTCATCGTCGTCATCAGCGTCGCCACCATCACCGTCACCGCCATCACCCTCATCATCATCATCATCGTAGTTATCACCGTCACCGCCATCACCGTCGGCCCCATCACCGTCGCCACTATCATCCTCATCATCACCCTCATCATCATCATCACCCTCATCATCATCATCACCCTCATCATCCTCATCATCACCCTCATCATCATCATCACCCTCATCATCATCATCGTAGTCATCATCGTCGTAGCCATCGTCGTCATCATCTTCGTAGTCCTCACCCTCCTCACCACCACACTCCTCCCCCTCCTCACCACCCTCCCCCTCATCATCACCCCCCTCCTCCTCCAGCGTCATGTTCTTGTGCAGCATCAAGGTGACAGTCGGAGCACTCAGCACGGCTGAGACACGGGGGGGGGGGGGGGGGGGGGGAGAGTCACGGGTGGGGAGGGGTGAGGGAGATGACGTCATCTCCCTCGTCTGGTGAGATGACGTCATCTCACTCACCTGGTGAGGAGATGACGTCATCTCACTCACCCCCCTAGCCTGAACAGACTGTTGGTGCCAGAGCAGCACACACAGACACACACACAGACACAGACACTCACACAGACACACACACAGACATACACACAGAGACACACAGACACACACAGACACACATACAGAGACACACACAGACACACACAGAGACACTCACACAGACACACACAGAGACACACAGACACACAGAGACACTCACAGACACACACAGAGACACTCACACACAGAGACAACAACAACCGCCATTCGCCACTAAGTGGCGGTGAAGTCACCACGACCCTTGTGCCAGGCCAAGTGCACCATGAGGCTGCCACGTGAAGTGTCGAACGCCCGCTGGCAGGAGGTCACGGGGCAGACCCAGCAGGTGCCACGGGTCGACTGACCGAGATGACCGAGATGACTGGCTGATGCACCACCTGTGCCCCCTACTGTACCAACTTGCTGTGCTTTAGCCACCCGGCACTCTGCTCGTTGTTGTGAGCGTTGCTCCTCCACCCTCCGTTGTTGTTGGAGGGCGATTGCCTCCAACTGCCCAGTAGCGTCCTTCACGAGCCTCCTCCACAGAGGCCGATCTTGACACCGCTGGTACCAGTCATCGGCAAGTCCACTCAGGTTCACGTCCTTCTGTACCACATCACCTCATCTCTTCTCTAGCCCGTGCCGCGCCCGTTTAGCCCCCTCGATCCGGCCGAACAAAATCTGTTAAGGCATGCGGTGGCTGGGCATGCGGGTTACATGACCCAGCCAACGCAGCCTTGCCTGCCGGAGGAGCTCACCGATGGGACTTTGCCCAGATCATTCAAGGATTTGTGAGCTCCTCACACAATCCAGCCTGGTTAAACCCAGGATGGATCGTAGGCAGGCCAGCCTAAATGTTTCCAACCGGCGAAGACACACACAGAGACACACACACACAGACAGACACACACAGAGACACACAGAGACAGAGACAAACACAGAGAGAGAAACATAAACAATGCCACTTACTTGTCTTCAAGGGTAACACCTCAACCACGACCCAGGGTGACGATGATGGTGGTGATGGTGGTGTTGGTGACGATGATGATGGTGTTGTTGGTGGTGATGAGACGGTGGATCTGACGCGAAGGTGATAGCGGTCGCCAGGATGTCGCAGCGCTGAGGAGACATCGCACCGTGTCTCTGCGGTGGCAGCGCAGACGGTCCGCCAGCGGGCTCGTCCATAGCTGCACAGACAGAGACACGGGGAGGAGGAGGTGGTGAGGAGTGGGTGGGTGAGTGAGTGGGTGAGTGGGTGGGTGAGTGGGTGGGTGAGTGGGTGGATGAGTCAGTGAGTGAGTGGGTGAGTGAGTGGGTGAGTGAGTGAGTGGGTGGGTGAGTGAGCAAGCGGGTGAGTGGTCGAGTGAGTGGGTAAGTGGGTGAGTGAGTGGGTGAGTCAGTGAGTGAGTGGGTGGGTGAGTGAGTGGGTGAGTCAGTGAGTGAGTGGGTGGGTGGTGGGTGAGTGGGTGAGTGGGTGAGTGACAGAGTGGGTGGGTGAGTAAGTGGGTGGGTGAGTGAGTGGGTAGTTGAGTGCGTTAGTCAGTGAGTGAGTAGGTGAGTCAGTGAGTGAGTGGGTGGGTGAGTGAGTTATTCAGTGAGTGAGTGGGTGAGTGGGTGGTTGAGTGTGTTAGTCAGTGAGTGAGTGGGTGAGTGAGTGAGTGAGTGGGTGAGTGAGTGAGTGAGTGGGTAGTTGAGTGCGTTAGTCAGTGAGTGAGTGGGTGAGTCAGTGAGTGAGTGGGTGGGTGAGTGAGTTAGTCAGTGAGTGAGTGGGTGAGTGAGTGGGTGGGTGAGTGCATTAGTCAGTGAGTGAGTGGGTGGGTGAGTGAGTGGGTGGTTGAGTGTGTGAGTGGGAGAGTGAGTGGGTGGGTGCATGAGTGGGTGGGTGAGTGAGAGAGTGGGTGGGTGAGTAAGTGGGTGGGTGAGTGGATGGGTGGGTGAGTGGATGGGTGGGTGAGTGAGTGGATGGATGAGTAAGTGGGTGGGTGAGCGAGTGGGTGAGTGGGTGAGTGGATGGATGGATGAGTGAGTGGATGGGTGCGTGAGTGCGTGGGTGAGCGAGTGAGTGGGTGAGCGAGTGAGTGGATGGTTGAGTGAGTGGATGTGTGAGCGAGTGGGTGAGCGAGTGGGTGGGTGAGCGAGTGGATGGGTGAGTGAGTGGATGGGTGAGTGAGTGGGTGGGTGAGCGAGTGAGTGTATGGTTGAGTGAGTGGGTGGGTGAGCGAGTGAGTGGGTGGGTGAGTGGTTGAGCGAGTGGGTGAGTGAGTGGGTGGGTGAGCGAGTGAGTGGATGGTTGAGTGAGTGGGTGAGTGGGTGAGTGAGTGGATGGTTGAGTGAGTGGGTGAGTGAGTGGGTGAGTGAGTTGGTGAGCGAATGAGTGAGTGGATGGTTGAGTGAGTGGATTGGTAGGTGAGTGAGTGAGTGGGTGAGTGAGTGGGTGGGTGAGCGAGTGAGCGAGCATCTCACAGTTTGCTGTCCACCCTGTAGGCAACGTGCAGGAGCTTTGAGCTGCTGCTGGTGGCGACGTCCACTTGAGCGTCGTGGTCCCAGCGGAGTTGCGTCAGCAGGTCGCGAGACTCCACGCGGACATTCAGAGGGGGAGTCGCAGCTGGGGAGATGGGCAGTGTGCGCTAACCACTGCACCACCGCTCCCCACACACAGTGCGCTAACCACTGCACCACTGCTCCCCACACTGCGCTAACCACTGCACCACCGCTCCCCACACACACACAGTGCGCTAACCACTGCACCACCGCTCCCCACACACATACACACAGTGCGCTTACCACTGCACCACCGCTCCCCACAGTGCGCTAACCACTGCGCCACCACTCCCCACACACACACAGTGCGCTAACCACTGCACCACCACTCCCCACACACACACACACAGTGCGCTTACCACTGCACCACCACTCCCCACACACACAGTGCGCTAACCACTGCACCACCGCTCCCCACACACACACACAGTGCGCTAACCACTTCACCACCGCCCCCCACGTCCACCACAACCTGGTACCCGATGTATCGACCACCTCTGGCTGGGCTCACCGTGTCTGCACGTTACGAGGAGGAGGACGGAGAGGAAGAGTAGGCCAAGTCTCGAGAAGAGTTCTCGCACCGCCATGACACCCACCTGGGACCCACGTGTTTCAGTTTCTCAAGTCACGTGGTGCAGAGAAATTCGATTCCCGGTTCGATTAACTCTACTCGCGTCGATTCTTAATGGGATAACATTAGGAATCGATTCTTGTAGTGGATTTATAGAGTCGATTTCTATTGGGATAACATGGAAATCGATGTATAGTTGATTAAGCTATTGGAATCGATTTCCGTTGAGATAACATGGGAATAGACTATCGTGGGTGTGTGTCCATGTGTGTGTGTCTAAAGTCGATGTCTGTGTGTGTGTACTTGTGTGTAAGTCGATGTCTGTGTGTACTTGTGTGTGTGTGAGTCCATGTGTGTGTATCTAAAGTCGATGTCTGTGTGTGTGTACTTGTGTGTAAGTCGATGTCTGTGTGTACTTGTGTGTAAGTCGATGTCTGTGTGTACGTGTGTGTGTGTGCGAGCCCATGTGTGTGTGTCTAAAGTCGATGTCTGTGTGTACTTGTGTGTGTGTGAGTCCATGTGTGTGTATCTAAAGTCGATGTCTGTGTGTGTAAGTTTGTATGTGTGTGTAAGTCGATGTCTGTATGTACTTGTTTGTGTGAGAGTCCATGTGTGTGTATCTAAAGTCGATGTCTGTGTGTGTAAGTTTGTATGTGTGTGTAAGTCGATGTCTGTATGTGTGTACTTGTGTGTGAGTCCATGTGTGTGTACCTAAAGTCGATGTCTGTGTGTGTGTACTTGTGTGTGTGTGAGTCCATGTGTGTGTATCTCAAGTCGATGTCTGTGTGTGAGTCCATGTGTGTGTGTAAGTCTGTGTGTCTACTGTGCAAGTGTGTGCATAAGTCGATGTGTGTGAGTCGATGTGTCTGTAAGTCCATGTGTGTTTGAGTCGATGTGTCTGTGTGAGTCGCTATGTGTGTGTGTGTAAGTCGATGCGTGTATGTGTACGTTGATGTGTGTAAGTCCATGCGTGTGTGTGAGTCGCTGTGTGTGTGAGTCGCTGTGTGTGTGAGTCTATGTGTCAGTCGATGTGTGTGTGTGTGTCTATGTGTCAGTGAATGTGTGTGTGTAAGTCCATGTGTGTGTGTAAGTCGATGCGTGTGTGTGTAAGTCGATGTGTGTGTAAGTCGATATGTGTGTGAGTCGATGTGTGTGTTTGAGTCCATATATATGTGTGTGTGTAAGTCGATGTGTTTGTGTGTGTGGGTCGATGTCTGTGTGTGTCTTTTTCCCCCGGGCAATGCCAGGTACCTCCCGCTGGTACCTAATAAATTAAACTTGAGTGCAGAAGGTGTTTGCGACGTGCGGTGCGAGTGTGTGAGGATGGATGGGGCATCCTCCACTTGTGGGTGGTGAACTACTTTTGCACCATTTGCAGCCAACCCTTCTAATCAGAGTAGTGTATAGTGTAGTGTATAGTAGTGTAGTGTATAGTGTAGTGTATAGTAGTGTATAGTGTAGTGTATAGTGTAGTGTATAGTGTAGTGTATAATGTAGTGTATAGTGTAGTGTATAAGTGTAGTGTATAGTGTAGTGTATAGTGTAGTGTATAGTAGTGTATAGTGTAGTGTATAGTAGTGTATAGTAGTGTATAGTGTAGTGTATAAGTGTAGTGTATAGTGTAGTGTATAGTAGTGTAGAGTGTAGTGTATAAGTGTAGTGTATAGTAGTGTAGTGTATAGTAGTGTATAGTGTAGTGTATAGTAGTGTATAGTGTAGTGTATAGTGTAGTGTATTAGTGTAGTGTATAGTAGTGTATAGTGTAGTGTATAGTGGTGTATAGTGGAAGACTGTAGTGTAGAGTAGAGTGTATTTTAGTGTAGTATGTACATCTATTTCTCACCGTACGTAGCCCACCGTGCTAATTGGAGGTGCACTGTGATGTATACGCACTTGTATGTTGAGGAGCCCCGGGAACATGTCTCATTCACTGTGTAGTAAGTATATATATGGAGGCTTGACGACAGGATCGGAGGCACACTTATTTATTACACCAACACAGTTGTACAGGTCACTTGGCTACAGGGATTCTCGACAGCTAACCCCTCTAACCTATACCAATTCCTCCACTACGGGACTAGGGGAGGCTATCTGTCCCAGCTTGGTTAAGCTGGGATCCCGGCTCCCTGAGTCACCAGACCAGCTGGGCTCTCGGGGCCACGCCACCGGCTTGCCCTGGTCGGCCCTTATAAGGACAGCGAGCCAGGGGAGCTCTGGGGCCTACACTAGCTGGTCTTCCGTCTTCTCTGGTTAAAGCTGAGTCCCGACCTCGAGCCCTCGAGCTCATCACCTTTTATAGGACTCGCCCCCGAGGGGGGGCCCGTGGGGGATACACATGCGGACGTCGGTGCTAGCGCCACCCTTGTGTACGGCCGTAACCCCGCCCCTTGTGTTTGTTGGCCATCCGTGGCCATGCATAATCACACCTCAACATTCGTAGCCATGCGCAATTACACCTCTACATCACCCCCCCCTGTACAGCTCGCAGCCGTCCCTGGCTGCAAAAAAAAAATCAGAATAAAGGTGCATCCCTCACAAAAACCCCGTGTGTGTGCCTCGCGTAATTTTTAACAAGAACAAGAGAACCTTAACAAGAACAACAACAGGAAGAGAGAGAGAGAGAGAGGAAAAAAAATAACCCGACGCACCCCCCCCGAATAAATACCCCAAAACCAACATATATACACACACTCCGGACGCCACCCCTCCCATTGTCCGCAAGGCCCCCCAACGGCCGACCTCACAATAGTCTGCGCGTTTTGGCGCGCGTCCGCGCGGCGGGCCCGTCACAAGGGCCCGTCCTGGCACGCTCAGTGACGGTTGTTGACGGTCCGGGTGCAAGAGAGTCAGGCGTCGCTGCCGAGTGACCCCCGACCCCTCCGGGAGGGGTTGGTGGGTGTGGACCCGTCACTCCTGTTTCACCTGGGGACGGAACAGTTGGCGTCAGGTTAGGCGAGTGCAGCGACGACGGGGAGTCGGCGACACCCTCACACGTTTGGCCATGCGTGTGTGTGTGTGAACCACGGGGCGGCGCGACAAATGGTTTAACCTTGAGGGGTGCACATACCACCGGCGCCTCCCCCATTTGACGCGAACACATTGCGGCCGCAAAACCTGCACGACCTCCACTGGCCCCCGCCACGGCCGTACCAATTTCGACGAGGTTGCCAGCGGCACCTGAGGACAGTGCAACCACGCCCTGTCCCCTGGTTCCCATTTGACCACCTGCACCCGCCCCAACCGAAGCCTCTCGTTCGCCTTCTGGCGGAGTTCAGAATTTTGCACGGCCGCTTCCCGCGCCTCAGACAATTTAGCGATGTTAAATTTAATGTGTTCGGACAAATTAGACTTCGCCGGGAGCGCCGAGAGCTTCAGCTGGGTCGCCACAGGGGGGTTAACTTCGCGCCCATACATTAAAAAGAAAGGGGAAAATCCGGTGGCCGCATGAGGAGCCATTCTGTAGGCCTGCAACACACCGGCTATGCGGAGGTCCCAATCCGTCTGGGATACCGACACCTGCTGGGACAGCATGGACGTGATGGTCCGATGCAGCCGTTCCACCATCCCGTCAGTTTGTGGGTGATACGGAGAGGTCCGAACCTTCTCCGTACCCAAGAGGTCGCACACCTCACGTAGGAGTTTACCAGAAAAATTCCTACCCTGGTCAGTAAGCAGCCGTTCCGGAGCACCTTTGTCGAGGACATAGCCCTGGACAAAGGCCTCCGCGATGGCTGCTGCCGACTGGTTCGCCAGGGGCCAGGCCATAGGCCATCTCGTGAAGTATTCAACCCCCGTTAGTAAATACCTATTGCCCCTGGGCGTAGCGGGAAATGGCCCAAGTATGTCCAGAGCGACGAGCTCGTTAACCCGGGAAACTTTTATGGACTGCAGCGGAGGGTTGGACCCCCTCGCAGGCGGCTTCCTCTGCGCGCATTGCGTGCATGACCCCAAGAGATCCCCCACGTCCTTTTCCATGCCCGGCCAGAAGAAATCCAGCTGGAGCGTGGCAAAGGTCTTGTGAACCCCCAAGTGCAGAAGCCGCTCATGAACAGCCCATACCACCTTACCCCTTAAAGCAGCAGGCACCACAAGCCGCTGGCGCCGGGTTTTTCCATCCCAGTGCATCAAAAGACCCTGGAACAACCCCCACGAGTCAACGTTTTCCACCCCCTGACCAGCCCCCCCGACGCGACGGCGCAAAGCGAGGAGGGAGGTGTCCTCCATTTGGAGGCGTCCCCATTCCGCGACCGGCAACCCCAGCAACGAATCCCTCCCTTCTTGCTCGATAGGACCCGAAGCCGAAGGTGCATCGGTAGCGGCCACGAGGACCGAATCGGTGGTGACGTTCGGGGGCCTACAACGCCCCGAACCCAACAGGCACGCGCACTCCGAAGTGGGTGGCAATCGTGACAGGGCGTCAGCGTTCGTGTGGCGGACACCCTTACGATATGTGGTGACAAAGTCATAGTCTTGGAGGATCTCCAACCATCGAGACAACTGGCCCGATGGTTGTTGAACCCGCAGGGCGTACTGTAGGGCCGCATGATCTGTACGGACGGTGAACCGCCGACCGTACAGATACGGGCGGTACTGCTGAATGAAATAAACAATGGCCAATAATTCCCGACGGGTAACGCAGTACCGCTGTTCGGCTGGAGACAGTACCCGACTACCGTAAGCCACCACATGCTCTACGCCCCCGATGAGCTGGGACAGCACACCCCCGATGCCCGTGTTACTTGCGTCAGTATCGAGCAAGAAGGGTTGTGAAAAATCCGGGTAATTCAACGGCGGAGCTCCCACCAAAGCATTTCTGAGGGCGCGAAAAGCAGCCTCCTCCTCCGGCCCCCAATGAAACCTGACTCCCTTGGACGTCAAGGCATGCAATGGTTTCGCAATCGTAGCGAAGTCAGCCACAAATCGCCGATAATACGACGCGAACCCAATGAAACTCCTGACCTCTCCCACAGAGGTGGGAGTCGGCCAGGAGCTGACGCATTCAGTTTTGGCGGGATCAGTGGATATCCCCGAGCGCCCAACAATGTGACCCAAATATCGCACCGATTCGCGGAGTAAATGACACTTCTGTGGTTTAAATTTCAAATTGGCAGCCCGCATTTTGAGAAAAACAGCACGCAACCTCTGGAGGTGTTCCTCGAAGGATTTGCTAAAGACGATGACATCGTCTAAGTAAATCAAACACGAATCCCATTGCAAACCTGCCAAGACCAATTCCATTAACCGCTGAAAAGTTGCCGGCGCAGAATGTAAACCCATCGGCAAACGGTTAAATTGGAAGAGGCCCTGCGGTGTACGAAAAGCAGTCTTAGGTTTCGATTCGTCATCCAGAGGAAGTTGCCAGAATCCAGATAGCAAATCAAGGGTGGAAAAGAATCGCGCACCGGCCAAGGCGTCGAGCGACTCATCCATCCGAGGAAGCGGGTACGCATCTGCCACAGAGATTTTGTTGAGACGCCGAAAGTCAACACAAAATCTCAGTGAGCCGTCGTGTTTTTTCACCAAAACGATCGGCGCGCCCCACGGGCTGGTGGAAGGGGAAATGATATCGGCGGCTAGCATGTCATCAACAGCCGATTTGACATGATCCTTTTCGGCGGGACTCAACCGAAAGGGATTTTGGCGGATTGGCGCGCTGTCACCCGTGTCAATATGGTGTCGCAGCAATTTTGTACAACCAATATCAAATTTGTGTTGACTAAAAACGTCAGCAAATTCGCTCAGGAGAACTCGCAGCTGCGCGCGCTGCGAGTCAGACAGGTCCACTGAACCCGCGCAAAGCGCATCCAGCCATCCGTCATCAGAGTCCGAATGCGGTCGCGACGGAGGATCGGTGGATACCTGACCCACGAGTGGTTCCTCATAGGGCACCGGCGTTGCGTGTGCAAGCACGGTCCCTTGAGGAACCACGGCCGTTCGCGATCCCACATTAAGGACTGCAATGAAGGGGTCCCCATCCCCTCTCACCATAGTCTGAGCCGCGAGCAAATCGGGTCCATTGACCCCGGCCCGAGATGGACCCAACAAGACCCCCCGATCCGCAACCCCTGCATCAAACGGCCGACGCAACCTAAGAGGGACGAGCATCTGAGCCCCCGGAGGCACGCGCACAGTTTTTGTGACGAGCGCCTGCACGGTGGCAAACGCCCGACGCTCCGTGGTGGGGGAAGACAGAAATGTAACGCGTCGGCCCGATGGGAGCTCAATGCACCCTTGGTCAATAAGGATACGGATGGGCATTTTGGCCAGAAAATCCGTCCCCAACAGGCACGGAACCGCGAGTGAGGAGGAAACCAAAACAGGGCCGGATAATTTAATGTCCCCAATGCAGATAGTGGCGCGGATTTGGCCAATAATGCCCAGAGAGCCCCCGTTAGCGGCATAGCACGGCACGTCAACAGGGAGCAAGGGACGACTTTGAACGGGAAGGATGTTATAAATTAAATCAGATATAATGGTCGCCGATGCCCCTGTGTCAATTAAAATCCGCACCTCTACCCCATCAATGTGACCGACCACGACCGATGATCCCGCCGACGCAGCAACGACACGATGGGCGAGCTCCGACCACTGACCCGGTTGGAGCGCTCGCCGCATTACCGAACAATCGCGCGCGACGGACGGGGAATTTGGAGCCCTGTTTAGTTGAGCGCGTGAGTGTGTGTCGGATGTGTGCGTGGGCCAAACGTGTGAGGTGCCGCGACTCGCCGTATTTCTCTGCTGGAGCTTGGGAGGAGACGGCGTGGCGTCCTGACGAGGTGTCGCCCCGCGCTGACGGGGAGCCCGGCATCCAGACGCAACGTGGCCTTGCAGGCCACAGTTGTAGCAGCGTGTGAGCGCCCCAGATGACCTGGGCTGCTCCTGGCGGCTCGGTCCATTCCGAGCCTGCGGTGCCGCCGATCTCCATTCCCCTCGCCGCTCCACCCCGCAGACCTCCTCCGATGGGAGGGCGGTGGTCGCCATGGCATGGCCGGCCGCCCCCTTTGCCGCCTTCCGACGCAGGGACCGCAAGCCCCCGTGGATGTGGCGCGCGACCAGCAGGGACGACATCTCCGCGTCGTCCTGAGCCAAGACGTTGACGTCCAGCTCGTCAGCGAGTAGCAGCAGCTTCTCAGCTACCATGGCATCCACTCCTTCCTCGTCCATCCTTGGGAAAGCAGCCTTTGCCAGAGCCAGGAGAGCCGTCCGGAAGGCCAGGGGTGACTCGTTGGCGCCCCGACTCCGATCGTGGAACAGCTGCCTGCAGTCCGAAGGCGGCCCATAGACGGCTGACAGCAGCTGCAACGCCAGGTGTAGAGTGGCGCGCTTTTCCCTCGGCGCCGAGGTGAGGGTAGCCAGGGCGTCGTTGTCCAGCATCGCTGGCAGCGCGCGTAGAGCCTCGGCGTCCGTCCAGTTCGCCATCTCTTGATGAGCGATGAACCGCCTCTTGAAGCCGCCCCAGTCTCCGTCAGCGCCGACAAATTCTTTAAGAGGCGGCAGACGCTGTTGTAAGGCGGCGTCCGTGGCCGCAGAACGCTCTCCGTCGCTCCCCGCCGATGATACAGTGTGGGCGGGCCGTGCACATGGCATCGCCGGTCGCTCTGATGTTGACGCGCCGGCCGGCGTTGATGATGTCACGGCTTGTGCTTGGCGCTCAGCAGACACGTGACGCGGGCCGGCCCCGCCCTCCGCTCGTACTGTAGAGATGGCGGGAAATTTGACCGCGAGCCGCGTCGGGGGTGGCGGGAAACGTCGCCCCGCGCCGGCTGCCGTCGTCGACCCGCGCTGCTCCTCCAGCCCCCAGCCGCGTGATCTCCTCCAACGCGGCGGCCGCGGCGTAGAGCAGGTCCGCCAGGCGGGAGTGGGCCAGCCGGAGTCCTTCGGCCGACGCATCCCCCTCCTCCTGTCGTAGCGGCGCGGGCGTACTCGGCCCCGGCTGCTCCGATTCGACCCCGGCCATCACTGGTGGAGATTCGGCCGCGGCGTCTTCCATCTCCGACTCCCTGGTACGTGTCGTCCCTCGTGTGTCCATCGTTGGACGTTTACTTCTGACACCAGATGTAGTAAGTATATATATGGAGGCTTGACGACAGGATCGGAGGCACACTTATTTATTACACCAACACAGTTGTACAGGTCACTTGGCTACAGGGATTCTCGACAGCTAACCCCTCTAACCTATACCAATTCCTCCACTACGGGACTAGGGGAGGCTATCTGTCCCAGCTTGGTTAAGCTGGGATCCCGGCTCCCTGAGTCACCAGAGCAGCTGGGCTCTCGGGGCCACGCCACCGGCTTGCCCTGGTCGGCCCTTATAAGGACAGCGAGCCAGGGGAGCTCTGGGGCCTACACTAGCTGGTCTTCCGTCTTCTCTGGTTAAAGCTGAGTCCCCACCTCGAGCCCTCGAGCTCATCACCTTTTATAGGACTCGCCCCCGAGGGGGGGCCCGTGGGGGATACACATGCGGACGTCGGTGCTAGCGCCACCCTTGTGTACGGCCGTAACCCCGCCCCTTGTGTTTGTTGGCCATCCGTGGCCATGCATAATCACACCTCAACATTCGTAGCCATGCGCAATTACACCTCTACAACTGTAACATTACTTACAAAATATGTTCAGCAGATTAGCACGAACCCGGCTTCATTGTGGCAGGAGGTGCACAGCTGCCAATCCCACCTCTACGAAGGAATGTTCGCGTTTGCAGTCGTGTCTTTGCACGGTGCACTGCAAAATGGTGGGTGGGTGGTTTGGTTTTCACCGCGAACCTCCTTCCAAAACAACGCCACATTGACAACTATGCACACGGAGACACTTACGCTCGCAGACGTGAAGTTGACTTGAAAACATTTATTGACCACGCGACTCAAATGTCCATTCGACCATTCAAGCGTAGCGACAGGTAAGCGATGTCAGTGCACATTCATCGCGAACAAATACCTCGAGGCATTTCGTGACGACTTGCAAGGCGGAGCATCGGACGTCTCTGTCGATGCCGTTGTGTTTGTCGCGCTTGAGGTGCATCTTCACCTCGAAGTCAACGTCGCCGCTCAGATCGTCGCGCATCTCCACGTATGTGAAGCTGCTTGTGGACGGCATCCGCTATTTCTTCTCTCCTGCTGCTGCTTCTGCTGCTTCTGCTGCTCCTCCTGCTGCTGCTGCGAGCGGCTTGAGAGACGCAGGCGGCTCGCGCGCTCCTCACCGCCCGTCTCGCGGCGGTAAAAGTAGTTGAAGTTGGAGACGACGACGGGCACGGGGAGGGCGATGGTGAGCATGCCGGCGATGGCGCACAGCGAGCCCACCGCCTTGCCCCACGCCGTCACGGGACACATGTCGCCGTAACCCACCGTCGTCATGGTTACGATGGCCCACCAGAAGGTGTCGGGGATGCTTCGGAACTCCGAGTTTAGTTGGTCGGCCTCGGCAAAGTAGACGGCGCTGGAGAAGAGGACGACGCCGATGACGAGGAAAAATACGAGCAGGCCCAGCTCGCTCGCGCTCGCCTTCAAAGTCTGGCCCAGGATCTTCAAGCCCCTGGAGTGCCTGGACAGCTTGAGTATCCGGAACACTCGCACCAGCCGGGTCATCCGCAAAATCGCCAGTGACGTGGCCTGCTGGTCACGCCCTTGGGCTTGGCCATCTCGATGCCGAGGGTGATGAAGTAGGGCAGAATGGCCACGATGTCAGATGATGTCATGATGCTTTTGAAAAATCCCAGTTTGTTGGGGCACGCAAAAACCTCACCAGCAGTTCAAAGGAAAACCAAACGATGCACATGGTTTCCACGATAAAAAATGGATCAGCGACAAAGCCGCGATGTGGTACCGTCGACCTGCGTGCCGTTGATGTCCTTTGCCGGGAGAAATTTCTGCTTATTCTCGTCCCTGAGTTCAGGCAGAGTCTCGAGGCAGAACATGATGATGGAGATGAGGATGACCAGCACAGACACGGTGGCAATTCCCCTGGCCGCGATGGAGCTCTCGGGGTATTCGAACAGCAGCCACACCCGCCGCTGGAACTCGTCCGATGGCAGTGGCTCCTTCCCTCCACTCCCTCCTCCTCTCACGATGAAGCCCTCGTCTTCCCAGAACTTGACCACGGCTCGTTGCCGAGCTCGTAGAACTCGATCTCCTCGCCGAACACTTCGAGGGAGACGTCGACCGGGCGTCTCAGCCGCCCGCCGGACTGGTAGTAGTGGAGGATGGCGTCGAAACTCGGCCGGTTCCTGTCGAAGAAGTACTCGTTGCGCAGGGGGTCGTGGTGGCGCCACCTCTTGCCGGGGTCGCCCAGGAGGGTGTCCGGGAACCGGCCGAGTGTCTTGAGCTGCGTCTCGAATCGCAGCCCCGACACGTTGACGACGACCCTCTCGCAGGACTCGTGCGTCAGCGGCTCTGTGCCGCCGTCAAGCAGCGCCGCCTCGTACATGGCGGTTGGAGAACTGCGCCGGGTCAGAGGTCACAAACGGGTTTTGATTCCTTACCCGTACCCGTACCCGGCCGCACCCGTACCCTACCCGTACCCGCCCTGGTACGGGTAGGGTACGGGTATCTGGTACCCGATTGCGACCTCTGGGATGAAGCCATGTTGCAGGCGCGGGTGGGTTGATTCTAGGAACTTGAATTGTGAGAAGAGAGAAGACGTTGGGAAATGAGTGACAAACGGTTACTCACCAGTGACTCACGGCCTACCCGTACCCGGCCGCACCAGGGTCGCAAACGGATACCCGGCTACCCGTACCCGGTCGGGTACGGGTAGCCGGGTATCGGGTAGGGTACGGGTATCGGGTACCCGGTTGCGACCTCTGGCAGGGGTCAGGCTGGCACGCGGCAGATTTCGACAACAAAAAATGTCAGCAGATACAAAGCCGCGTGAAATAAAAAAAATATGCAGAAAATCAGTGGCGGCGCAGAAATGCAATTGTATGTTTCGTATAAGTAAGAGTGGTTGTAAATATTTTAGCAGTACTGGTGATTTTAACGGTGGTGTTGGCTGGGGTTGTAATGTCATTGTCAGAATTTTAATGGCGGTCGATGTCGAATTTATACAATTCGTTGCTGTTTAATGGGAGGCAATTACAAATTAGTGAGGGCAGGCGATTTCAAATTTTTCTTTTTTCAGTTGATTTTACATTGCATGGTCATGCAATGTATATGTATGCAATGTTTGCTGAACATCTTTCGCACCGTACGTAGCCAACCGTGTCAATCGGAGGGTAATACTGTGATAGCATGTGGCTTGACAACGCACGAATGAGATTCAATTGCTCTCCACACACCCCCCCCTCGACAATGACACATGCTCCTCCGTTGTATGATGAGTTGCCCTTGCCATCATAAATGGGTAATCAGCGCCAGGGCAGATGAGCCAATTTATCCGAATGATCGGGTCAAATGTAACCCGTTTACAGTTTCCATTCTCGTGATCGTGATCTCGTTGGCATGTACTCCACTTTCAAAATGTATCCTCAGTCATTGAATTCTAGGGGGAGTTCTCCAGACAAATTTACATTGAGATTAGATGCTTTTAAAGCGGACAAACCGCACGCGGATGGATTCCTGCAGTCACGAAAGCTTCAAATCATTATTAGTATCATTACGCCTCAAAAGCTAAAGCAGGTTGACCTGTTTCCATTTAAAGTTTTCGTGACTGCAGGGATTCATCTTCTTGGTTCTTTCGGTAAAGTCACGTCAGAAGGGAAATAATAAAATAATAAAAATAAAACATAAAATAATTCTCACGACGTTTCGGCCACAAAGCAAGCAGCCGGTCCTCAGGTGAAGACCAGGTCTGTCGGGGAGACAGCGTCATTCAGATGCTGTTTGTTCATTAAGACGCTGTCTTTCCGACAGACCTGTTCTTCACCTGAGGACGGCTGCTTGCGTTGTGGCCGAAATGTCGTGAGAATTGTATTTTATATGTTTTATTTTATTATTTTATTATTTCCCTTCTACGTGACTTTACCGAAAGAACCAAGAGTACAGGTTGGCCTGGTTAGTAGTTTGGTGGCAAACTGCCCGGGTGTTCAGTACGGTACTAGGTACAGGGTGTTTCGTCTTGGGCTGTGCAGTGCCCAGTAGGTGATGGTACAGCGATGGATTCTTGATTCTATCTGTGCAGAGCTTTGAGTATCACGCTCAAGCACGCATCGGGCTCGCGAAGGAAAACACACGGCCTGGCGGTAGCGCGTTCACCAATTGTCGCAGAGGATCACAGTTCGAAGGCAGCAACCGCCTGGTTAATACTGCGTGCCTACTAACCGTACCGATACTCCGATTCGCACGGTTGGCTACGTACGGTGACAACGTTCAACACACGTCCATACAAGACTGTCACTATTTGCCGTCTGCTTCACAGCGGACGTTAGGAGTCCAGTGACTTCATTCGCAAGAGTCAAACTACCGCAACTGAAGGCGATGTTTTATTTCAGCAGGTAAGGCCCATTGAGCTGGCTCAAGGAAGCGGCTTCTCACTTGTAAATGTCCAGCAGGCAAATACCGGCTACGAACGTCGATTACAAAAAGTTGGGGGAGAAACGGGAGGACCCGGAGGGAAAAAATCCACGCAACCACGTGAAGATAGACACGCAAAGTGGAGATGTGAAGCTTCCGTGGCTGCAAGGATTCATACTCTTTGTTTTTTTTTGGTAAGTCACGTGGGCAAAAAATAAATAATAAAAATAACGGAAATTCTTCTATAAATAGGAAATATATAATTATACTTTTATTTCTATTTTTATTTCTGTAATTTTAATTATTAAAAATAATATTGTTATTTTATTTCTATTATTACTCAGTTGAGGCCTTGCTGGGTAAACAGGCATCGTAGGCTCAGCGTAGCATCCTTCTAACTAAGAGGATTATTGCTCAGTGAGGCTTCACTGTACAATAGTATCAAGTGGCTCCCTCTACAGCAGTAGTGTCTACCGAGTAGTATCTACCAACTCTATGGTAGTAGCTACACAACAACAACAACACATCAATTTCGATTTAAAGCTTTCGTGACTGCAGGGATTCATCTTCTTGTTTCTTTCGGTAAAGTCACGTAGAAGGGAAGTAATAAATAATAAAATAAAACATAATAAAACAATTCTCACGACGTTTCGGCTACAACGCAAGCAGCCGTCTTCAGGTGAAGAATGAGACACTACCAAACTAGGAGCTTATATATACTGCATTGGGGGTTGAAGAGCGCCTTAACAAAAGAATGTGCATGTGAAGAGGGATTTAGCATATTCATGGAAAATGCGTAGGCGTTGGGCGGGGGGTGTCAAAGTCATATATGCCCATGCATTATGCAGGTCAGCAGCAACCAAGGGGGTGCAGGGATTAGCAGTAACAAAGGAAAGGAATGTTAATGATATGTAGCTGCAGTTACTCAACAACCACGTAGAAAACTAAAGTATAAACTACATAAAAACTAAAGTATAAACTGCATCGCACCATCAGTATACTTACTATACTCTATAATAAGCTGAGTTACTAACAGCAAGTAATACATTACAATTTTACCTCGTAAAAATTCTATAATATGCTTCCATCTAAACCTTATTCTCTTACATCACACGAGCATATACCGTACTATATACTGCCATAGATAAACCCAACATTACACAACAACATCGTGTGTGGTGGTCGTGGTGCTGGTGCTGGTGCTGAGGGCGTTGAAGTTGCTGTTCACGACTTACCCCTCTCAGCTGCTGTTGCTCTGTTGCCGTGGCAACCGCACTATCGGCGCTTCTGCGCATGCGCGGTCGCCGTGGCAACCGCGCATGCGCAGACGCGTGCTTTGACCACTCCGAGACCGGCGTAGTGGTAATATTAATAATGATCGATTATAAAGTATTAGTGATCGATTATAAAGTATCGATTTCATTCGTTTACATTTGATGGAGGGTTGGTGGGGGGGGTTAAACAAACAGCACTGACAGGCTCTTGCACAGCACTAGAATATATTGGACATTGAAATATATTGTGAACAGAAACCTATTGATTGGGGGCAAACGGTTCATGCTAAGGGTCCGTCCATAAATGACGTCACGCACCTATGGGGAGGGGGCGGTCAGACATTTGTGACGATGCGTGACGAGGGGGGGGGGAGTTGAGAAATGTGACGTCACATCAAAATGCGCAACTTTAAATATATAATAATATAATTATGTTTTTTTATGTTTTATTTTCATTTTATTAATTTTATTATTTTATTCCCTTCTACGCGACTTTACAGAAAGAACCAAGAAGATATAGACGACACGTTCTACTTCACTAATAGACTTCGTAATAAATGTTTTCTCCTACAACATCAGAGTTTAAAGCGATTTGAAGCATTTTTATTTTTGGGGGTGGGGGGGGGCAGAGCTCTGTGACGTCATATTTGAGGGGGGGGGTCAAAAATCGTCCTAAATCGTGTGACGTCATTTATGGCCGACCTCATCGCTCGCCACCCCCGGTTGGTTGTGGGTTCCAGAGTCGCCGTCCACTCGTTCAGCTCCTGCTGCCCCAGCAGTCGCTGCAGGCTACACGGGGGATCTTTGTCTTTGGCCTGGACTTGTGCAGCTGTTCTAGACTCATCTCAGGGTGCCGATTCCAAATCTGATCTCAGATTTGCTCAATCACATCTCATTTTTAAATCCTTTATATTAAGTTCACTTGCTTGCGCGCTTGCTTACGACCGTGCAAATCTTTCGGTCGTTTTTTAACCCACTTCCCGTGATCCAATCGAGCTGACATTTTGCACACAGACTCGTTGTGTGTGACAAGTAATGTTCGTGAAATTTTTTTTCCAAATTTTACACTGTATAGGAAAACAAATTCAATATTTAATTACCAATTGCTTAATGCTGGCAGACAATCATCTGACCCATAGGTGGCAGCCATCTCAAGCCAGAGGACGAGAGGACTCTAGCCGCCACGCATATAAGGATTTAGAGTGAAAACTTTGTTTTTACGGGTTATACTTATTATGCTATCGGCATACCCCATTTCATTGATTTTACCCGAAATTAACTCTGTCACTTATGATTGCAAGTCGTTGCGAGTCAGTGACTGCTTTAGTGTTAAAACATGGTGCTGTATGTTTAGGATGGTGTGTTTATAATATCATTTTATGTAGATCCACATTTTTAATATTTTTCTTCCGCAGTTTTTATTGAAAATGCAAATGATTTGATATCTCAAAAACCTGATGTGATAGACAAAAACTGATGCCAGATTTGGAATCAGCAGAAAACGTGTTTGACCAGTGTTATACTCGTTGGTCACGTAGGTATTTTTTTGTTAAAAATTAAATCACGTTTCTGCGTAACACAAACCTCCTTCTAAGTTGTCCCTACCTGAAGAAGGATGCTTGTGTTGCGCCCGAAACGTCGCGATCTAATTTATTTAGATTTTGTACCCACGTGACTTTACCGAAAAAACCAAAGAGTATGAATCCTTGCAGTCACGAACACTTCAAATCTAGAATTCACACTAGAATTGTAAACGTTGTTGTCGTGGGTTTACTCTCCAACGCACCTGTGTGCCGCTGTACGAGTAACGACACGGCGTGTTTTGTTTACGTGGCAACCCTCACTGATGGGCTGTGTCATCGGGTGGTGGAGGGTCTAACGACACATAAACACATTCCTCCTGCGGAGGGAGCTGGTAGGAACGTTGCTCGCTCAATGGCCTGCAGGGTCAACGGCGGCGTGGTGTATTCCGCAAATATGCCCGACTGTGAGGGCGGGCACAAGCCGGCGTGAGTAGGTTAAACGTTGAGTTTTATAAGGGCACCACGGGGTGACCAGCCCCTCTCCACCCAGCCCCACCCCACCCAGCCCCTCCCAAATCACCCCTCCCCACCCAGCCGCTCCCCACTCAGCCCCCCCTGCACGACGGACACAATAATCCCAGTGGGCTGGTGTAACCAGAGGTTCCTACGAGTAAAATGTCAAACTCATTCAACCTTTATGGATGCTCAACATGGTATCAGGAGGCCTTCAACGGTGGATTTACAAAAGGGGCTTAAAACATTCTTCACAGGACATCCATTGCTGACATCCCATAATGAGGTCAAGTCACCTGGCACCCACCTGGGATTGTGACTCATGGCCCCCACAACTTGTGAGTCAGATGTTCTTTTCCCAGTGCTGCTTGGCCAGATAGAACGTGCAACAGGACAACATGAAATCCTGTACACATCTGTGTATAAGCACCGTTTTAATAACGGCTAAAATTGTATTGCTGTGTCATTGAACCGTGAGTGAACGACCCCTTGTGATACAATGTTCAGGCCCTGTGTGGGGCATGTATCCACGTGAGTTCGTTTATACCAGAGGTCGCAAACGGGTTTTTGATTCCTTACCCGTACCCGGCCGCACCAGGGTCGCAAACGGGTACCCGTACCCGTACCCTACCCGTACCCGGCCGGGTACCGGGTAGGGTACGGGTATCGGTACCCGATTGCGACCTCTGGGATGAAGCCATGTTGCAGGCGCGGGTGGGTTGATTCTAGGAACTTGAATTGTGAGAAGAGACAAGACGTTGGGAAATGAGTGACAAACGATGACTCACCAGTGACTCACGGTCTACCCGTACCAGGCCGCACCAGGGTCGCGAACGGGTACCTGTACCCGTCTGGGTACGGGTAGCCGGTATCGTGTAGGGTACGGGTATCGGGTACCCGATTGCGACCTTTGGTTTATACTCAATTGTCATATGGTCGTGTCAGTGCGCACATGGCTGCGACGCTGTCACACAGTTATATGATGACTGACCCAGAAGTCTAGAGCATTATACAATCAACAGATCGCCTGTGCGTAGCTGCGCTACGTAACGGCGTGCTCTTAATAAGTCGCCCACTGCAACATTTGTGAAAACAACACACGACGACAACAAAGATGTACTTCACTTTTCTTTTGCTGCTTCAGAGTTCACTTTTATTACTCCTTGGTTTTATTCGGTGAAGTCACGTCGGTGAAACATTAAAACAAATCAAATCGCAACGTTTCGGGCGCAACACAAGCGACCAACGAAAAACGACGCAAACTCCCTCGGCCTTGCTGCCCGGGCCCACTCCTTAGGCCCTCGCCCCGGGGCCCACTCCTTAGGCCTTGCCCCGGGGCCTACTCCTTAGGCCTCGCCCCGGGGCCCACTCCTTAGGCCTCGCCCTCGCCCGTGGCCGCACCCTCTTGTGGCCGTACTCTCGCCCGTGGCCACGTCTGTGGCCTCAGAGAAGTACGGATGGTACAGGGCGACAGACGCGGAGATGCGCTTGCGGGGGCTGAAGGTCAGCAGGTCCTGCGGGCACGGCCGTGCGTGCGGAGGGCGCGGAGAGACACAGAGAGACACAGAGACACGAGACGAAAGACACAGAGAGACACAGAGACACGAGACGAGACACACAGAGACACACAGACATACGTTATTGCCCGCTTGACGGTAACCCCCGTACGGACACGCATCTGAACACGCGTCGTTCGACCGCCGCGACAATTGCCGCCGCGTACATCCGCCCGCATCTCACCAGCATCAGCGCCATCGCCAATTCTCGTTGTCCGGCCCGACCTCCGGCCCGACCTCCGCACGGAGTCAGCCAGAGCCCCGGAGCAGCGGGGAGGCCGGCAAAAGCGCCGTGCGGCAGGGAGGCTCCGAGCGGCCACTCCTCCAGGCTCGGCACGCCCAGAAGACTGGGGTGGGGGCCACGGGGGGGGTGGGGGTAGGGGGTAGGGGGGTAGGCGGAGGTGACGGTGAGAATTCAGCTGTTGACTATCAACCTAATTTCATAAATGATTGCGCAACGAGTGCTGTTGCGGAATTCACATCAGCAGCCAAATCTCCTCCCCCTTCCCTCTCCCCCCCTCCCCCCTCCTCTTCCCCTCTCCCCCCCCTCCTCCTCCTCCCCCCTCCTCCTCTCCCCCCTCCTTCTCCTCCCCTTTCCCCCTCCCCCCTCCCCCTTCCCTCTCCCCCCTCCTCCTCCTCCCCCCTCCTTCTCCTCCCCCTTCCCTCTCCCCACCTCACTCTCCTCCCCCTTCCCCCCCCCCCCCTCCTCCCACTTCCCTCTCCCACCCTCCCCCCCTCCCCACCCCCTCCCCCTCCTCCCCCCCCTCCCCCCACGTTGCTTGCTGCTAACAAATTAGATGACCGTCTATTGGCCCCCCACGCCGCTGCCCACCGCACGCTCATCCACGGCAACTCACCGGAATATCTCCGTCAGCTGATCGACATCGGAGCCTCCGGGAAGAGAGGCCTGCGTTGAGGAGAGACAAGGAGTCACCTGATGCGACGTCGCTGAGAATAATAACACGTCGTCATCGTCATCATCATCATAACAACACCGATGTAATGGGGAGAGTGGACCCACGGGGCATCTGCCGGGTCTGTCCCTTGACCTTCACGCGCTCCGTACGCGCACCTATCCTGGCACGGGCGCCGTGGCGACGCCACCTTGCCAGGCCTGTGGTGACATTGCGTGCGGGAGAGGTGGTGGGTTGGTGGGTGGGTTGGTGGGTGGGTTGATGGGTGGGTTCTTGAGTGAGTTGGTGGTTGGTGGTTTGGTAGATTGGTGGGTGGGTTGTCGAGTGGGTTGCTAGGTGGGTGGGTGGGTTGCTAGGTGGGTGGGTGGTTGCTAGGTGGGTGGTGGGTTGTTGAGTGGGTTGATGGGTGGTGTTTGGTGGATTGGTGGGTGGTGGGTTGCTAGGTGGGTGGGTTGGTGGGTGGGTTGCTATGTGGGTGGGTGGGTTGTTGAGTGGGTTGATGGGTGGGTGGTTTGGTGGATTGGTGGGTGGGTGGTTGCTAGGTGGGTGGGTTGGTGGTGGGTTGCTAGGTGGGTGGGTGGGTTGCTGGGTGGGGGGTTGCTAGGTGGGTGGTGGTTTGTTAGATTGGTGGGTGTTGCTGGGTGGGTGGGTTGCTAGTGGGTGGCTGGGGGTTGCTAGGTGGGTGGGTGGGTTGCTAGGTGGGTGGTGGTTTGCTAGGTGGGTGGGTTGCTAGGTGGTTGCTAGGTGGGTGGGTGGGTTGCTAGGTGGGTGGGTTGCTAGGTGGGTGGGTGGGTTGCTAGGTGGGTGGGTGGGTTGCTAGGTGGGTGGTGGGTTGCTAGGTGGGTGGGTTGCTAGGTGGGTTGCTAGGTGGGTGGGTGGGTTGCTAGGTGAGTGTGGTTGCTAGGTGTGGGTGGTTGCTAGGTGGGTGTGGTTGCTAGGTGTGGGTGGTTGCTAGGTGAGTGTGGTTGCTAGGTGGGTGCTGGGTGGTGGGTTGCTAGGTGGGGTGGGTGCTGTGGGTTGCTAGGTGGGTGGGTTGCTAGGTGGGTTGCTAGGTGGGTGGGTGGGTTGCTAGGTGGGTGGTTGCTAGGTGGCTGGGTGGGTTGCTATGTGGGTTGCTAGTGGTGGGTTGCTAGGGGGTTGCTAGGTGGGTTGCTAGGTGGGTTGCTAGGTGGCTGGGTTGCTAGGTGGGTGGGTTGCTAGTGGGTGGGTTGCTAGTGTGCTTCTAGGTGGGTTGCTAGGTGGGTTGCTAGTGGGTGGGTTTCTAGTGGCTGGTGTGCGGGTGGCGGTGCTCAAGGAGCACCTGCGTGTAAACATCTCAGCAAAGATGCAGCCGACGCTCCGGTCCGGCAGCGGCCGGG